>NC_091136.1:39116003-39427821 GCF_041381155.1 Argopecten irradians
TTTTCCGCAGGGAAACAATGCTTATTGGATACACGTTTGAGGAGGCAGTGAAATGACATTAGGAACAGACATAAAGGAAAAGGTAGGTTTATCTGTGCTGACATGTGTATAAACTCTGTCACCCCTGAAATATGTTGAAATGTTCTCGTTTGAGAATCGGAATTAGTCCACCATATTTCAGAGATAAAGATTAAAGAAATTAATAGATTTAAACCCTCGCATATTCATTTAGCTATCACAGAAATATAAAATTTCCCCCCCCCCCCCCCCAAAAAAAAAAAAAAAAAAAAAAAAGATTTTCTTCTGTTAAATGTTGTGAGACAGATCAGTATTTAAATAGGAAGCAAATAAGCATCTTTAATAATAGTATGAGGCTTGAAAAAACTGTATATCATACATACATAGCATCCATCAAATGGGGTCTTAGTGCTGTCCAATTCCTTGATATTCCAATTGTCGGGAATCTTTATGCACCACTACATACTGTTAAAGGAAAAATGCTTATTTTGTTCACACAAACAAATTTCCTAGACATTTTTTATAGCAGAAAATAAAAGTCTTTCATGTATATTATAGAAACATATTTCGCTTTTTTGCAGAGCACCTTATCGACCCCAATGGATTTTATAGGAATCAAATGTTCCTCCCATCAGTCCAGCCATCACGTTCTGAGGAACTTTTTGCTAAAGAGATGTATTCCTTCGACTTCCAGTGGGCTGACAGAAAGGAGTTATCCCCCTTATGTGTGGCTATAGACAAACTTCATTCTAACTATCATGGTCACATACCTGCAATATGTCTGGTCAAGTCATATTTTTGCAGCAAAAACAAACAATTTTCGAAAAAGAAGTCGATTTAAATAGCAATTATTTATAGACATTTGGAGGAAAACGGTACACGTATGTATATATCATATATACATATCTTTGAATGTGATTTCGCTTGCATCAAAGATTTCAGTCAATTTTGTCATTTAAATATTTTCACCATGTTTACTTAGAAAGATTGAATTATGAATGAATGAGTACTGTAGAAAAAGAGGTGTTAGAGAGAGAGATGTGTGAAATCATGCCACTTGTACATAACAGTGAGTACAGGTATATAGTGCATTACTAGAAATGTGGTGAGCAAAAAACAATCTTGCACTATGAGTAGGGAAGCAAATTTTATTTATTTTGAAGAAAAGTTACTTTCATTTTTAATAACTATCTATTGATTACACGAGAACAAGAATGTGTTTGTGATATTTTTTAATTAGGATTCAAACTGTTTCTGTAACGATGATATGCAATGGATTATGATTTGAAAGCTGTGTAGACCTGTTCTAATATTTTACTTTCCTCTGTCTAGTGCTTTGAATATATCAACTGATTAAATATAGGATAAAACCCCTAAATTTCCTTGTTGTGAAAGATTCGAACAGGAAAGATTGTTTGTCACAGAAAAATGTCATCTGGAAATTATTTTGTACCAGGGTATATATCTAATTTATAAAGGCACTTCCTGGGTAAAAATATAAACAATTTATCGGGGTTCTTTCAAAAAAAAAAACGCATTCAGATGACTAGTATCCGAAAGAACACATTTTAATTGACATTCATAATTTTAAAATTGCAGGAAATATTGAGCACATAAAAAAGGCATGTACATTTGATATTATAAGAACATTTTTTCTTCCTCGTCTTCATAGAATGTCTACAGCTTAAAAGGTGTTTGTTTTATTTCTTTATCAAGAAAGAAATTAAACTGAAAGTTTATTTATTTGATACATACTTTTTCATTTTATCATGATCCAGATTGCTGCCTTTTGTTCATAACAAAAATATAAATAAAATAAAAAAGAAGAATCCATGCACATATCAAAACTAAGATCATTTGATTGATGTAAACCTTCTACAGCCCTGGTCATAAATATTACATATGCAATTCACTTCTTGATCTACTGATTAGAGAAGTAGCTAAGATGTTATTGAAATGTTTGTCATTTCTTAATTCCTGAAATAGATGAAGCAAGGACCTTTTGCTATTTCACATTACTTTTTAATGATGATAAAGATGGAGGTCTGGTGAATAGATACTTGTCAAAAATTTGGTTTAAATTTTTGCTTAATCTAGGTTTGAAATCTACAAGTGTATATATACCATTAGATCTGATTTAAATCTTAAAGATAAAACAATCACTTGGCAAGTTTATATTGTTTTGTTCTTCATCAAAGGGAAGCCTTGAAGAAAGATCTTCCAGCTTCTAGATGGAAGAGGTAAAATAACCTTCATGAAGCAGAAAAACTACAAATCAAGTGACTGGCAAATATATTCTAGAAGTAGAAGGGTGAAAAAGAGTTGATCTCTTAATTAATTTCTAAACTACTATTTGATTGTAGATTTTTGCTGGATTTGTTGATTAGTCATGCCACATTCCAATGACTGAGTGAAGTTTTGATATAGTGATAGACAAATCGATTAACAATGCTGATATATTTACCAGGTTTTTTATCTTTAAAGTATCAAATAATGAAATAATTATACCAACTGCACATACATCTTGATGAAATAACGGTATAGAGGTCGTGAGAGGTCCTTGTTTTATCTATTAGGTTTGGACCCCATTCAGCTTTTGTCTGACACTTACAAAAAATCATCGTCTTCACAATTCATAGTATTATATTGTAAGTATGTAAATAAACACTTACAAACAATCAAATACATATTTTTATGTGTACAAATGTATTTATGATCTGTTATCACATTTTGTCATTCGTTTTTTTGTTTGAAACAAATTGAAATCTAGTACAAAAAAGATATGTGATATTGGATCTTTGGGATACTGCATTGAGTGACTCAAGCTTGTTCAAATCCATGATCTTGACCTATATAAGTATAACTGGTCTTAATATGCAAATATCTTACTACTTTGAGTCCATATTTGTAATGGGAACATTATTGTCACAAGACCATATTTGCTAGTGGCGTAATGGAGTGAAGGATGATTTAAATGAAGGTTATTGGGCTTAATTTCAATGTGAATGACCACGACAATATTCCATGGGTCTTTTAGAACAATACGGTGAAGTTCTGGGGGACTAAAAAATAGGTTTTTGGTGTGAATGAAATTAGTTCACCGTTGTGGTTTGAAGGTGGATGTTTAAAATGTTAGTGGATATCGAGAAGGAAGTGATGGATGACTCCACGAAGTAATATAATTAGGAATGCCATGAATCTTAGAAATAATAGACCGAGAATCCATTGAAAATCGTGAATATCTACAAGAATAGGGAGGTCTGAATGAATAAACCGGTGGCCGGAAGGCGATGATTGTCGGTGACAGGTGAATAAGAAAGTCGAAGGAATAAGGTGAATGTATACATAGGATTGAATTGATGGTCAAACGAGGTGATAAGCGAATGTAGGAATAAGATGTTTTCTGAACGAATAAGGCGAAATGTTTTCAAATAAAAGGTGACAGTCTAAAGGGATAAAAATGTTATGAAGTCAGAAAAGCACAAGGAATCATCCTACCTTTGAAAACAATACTCAAATTGCTTCTATACAAAAGATAGGCGGAGTCCTCGATCCCGAGCTCTAGGTTGCAGTCTGACGGAAAAAAGTTAAGCGTTTTTCATACCTTATCTCGTGTATCTTGTTTCAAAATTAATGTCCATCGAATATATACAAACAGGTGATATGCTAAAACGATCAGCAAACTATCGTTATCTTAATGTTTAAGTAGGAGTTGCCTTGAAATCCCGAAAGAAAGAAAAAAATTATTGCGGAGGATATGATGTTATTTTGTCACCAACCATTCAAAATGTGCATATGATTTTAAAAATGGCAGGAAATTAGGTATATACTTTGAGTCGTGGGACGATTTATATATAGAAAGAATAATTATACCCTTCCTCCACTCTGATGACGACCATCCGTCAGAAGTCCGTCCGTCGTTCAGAGCTACCTCATCGCAGTTATGGTTATATATATATTCGAGTCTAGGATACAAAGTCGTGAAATGAGTGATACTCAGGAGTCTGCATTCGTAAGACGAATGACACTTGGGAGTGTACAAAGTCGTAAGACGGATGACACTCGAGAGTCTACAAGTTTTAAGACGGATGAAACTCGAGAGTCTACAAAGTTGTGTGAGACAGGTAATACTCGGGAGTCGAGTCTACGAAGTAGTGACACTCGGGAGTCTACAAAGTCGTGAGATGAGTGATACTCAGGAGTCAACAAAGTGTTAAGACGGATGACAATCGGGAGTGTAAGAAGTCGTGAGACGGGTAATACTCGGGGGTCGAGTCTACGAAGTCGTGTGACGGGTGACACTCGATAGTCTACAAAGTGGTGAGACGGATGACACTCGGGGGGGGTCTACAAAGTGTGAAGACGGATGACAATCGGGAGTCTACGAAGTCGTGAGACGGGTGACACTCGGGAGTCTACGTTATGGAATGGGTAATCGTCGGGAGAGTCTAAAATTTTAATATCTTTACTTTTCAGTTCAAATATCTTATTTTATAGCATTTACTTTCAGCTACATGTAAATTGCCCAATTCTACATCATAGAGGAGTTCCACATCTTTATATGTATGGCCTAGTCGGTCTATTACTTACCATCGTGATAATCTTTGCTTTACGACGGAGACAGATGATACACTGTAATTGCAATTTCTTAGTGATTAGAATCCACTAATAACATGGTGAATACAAAATCATGATGTGATTTTTTTAATACAGTAGAACCCCTTTAACTCGAACTGCAATGGACCAGATCAATAGTTCGAGGAATACATGGTATTCAACTCATCCGAAGTTGGCGGCCATCGATTGTCGAAAAGAAGCATATATATGTAATGGCCTCAGTCTTTGACAAACCTTTCCAACATCTAAAATATTTATAAGGGTGGTTTTCAATTGAAATGTTAATTAAATGTGTATAATTTGAAAGCGATCTACATGGAGGTTAAGAGGTACAGTGACATTTAAAGAAATAAAGGGAGTCTCAGCAAATAAATGTGTCAAAATTTTATTTGCAAACTAAATATACAATTGACCATATCGCCCCTCAACTTTGTATCTCACTATTCTATCCCCATCTCGCTCCTCAACTTTCTATCTCACCATTCCATCCCCATTTCACCCCTCAACTTTCCATCTCACCATGATATCCCAATCTTACCATTCCATCCCGATCTCGCCCCTCAACTTTATATCTCACCATTCCATCCCGATCTCGCCCCTCAACTTTATATCTCACCATTCCATCCCGATCTCGCCCCTCAACTTTATATCTCACCATTCTATCCCGATCTCGCCCCTATCCCGATCTAGCACTTCAACTTCCCACCCCACCATTCTATCTCCATTTCGCCCGTCAACTTCCCACCTCACCATTCTATCCCCATATTACACCCTCACACCCGTGTACAGCACAGGGGATTATTTCAATGAAAATGGATTTTATCATACTTTTTTCGTATTTTGTGGAGGGACTAGTCATCGTATTTAACAGTCATGTGATCGAACATTACGAGATTTGAAGAAAAAAAAAAACCTTAAATATCAGGGTTTACTCGGGGGAGTCGCGGAATATACTCGGGGTGTAATTTTGGGTAAAAAATCCTATCAAGAAAAACAAATTTGGTTACCATGATTTTTACAAGACCACAAAATCTCAAAAATCAGACCTGTTCAAAAATGAACATTGCATAACAATTGCAAATGTTGTGTAGATTGAATATATATATACTTTTGTATAGGTGTTATTTAAGGTTTAAAAGCTACTTTACTCTGCTACCAGAGTCTTGGGACGGGTGATATTGATATTCGGGAGATACTAGGTAGAGTCTAGAGAGCCGTGGACGGGTGATATTGATATTCGGGAGATACTAGGTAGAGTCTAGAGAGCCGTGGACGGGTGATATTGATATTCGGGAGATACTAGGTAGAGTCTAGAGAGCCGTGGACGGGTGATATTCAGGAGTCTAGAAAGTCGGGGGATGGGTGATACTCGGGAGAGTCTAGAGTCGTAGGTCGGTTTACTAATTCAGTATGACTTCTTGGTATCATATTGAAGTTTTACATCTTTAACTTTAAAGTCCCATTATATTGTATTTTTATGAATGCTCTACATGCTAAACATCGATGATCCGATTGAATGTATCTTTACCTAATTTTGTTAAAAATATATACAGTTTCGACAAAAATGCATATTAAAGACATATATAAATAGAACACGTAAATGTGTATGTCTGAAAATAGCCTATGTGCCTGTACGTACCCGGATGTTTACCAGGTAAATCTCAGCGACACCACGGAGAAATTTATAACATGTTTCAATTTATGCAATGTTTTACAATTACAATGTTCATCCTTATAAAACTGACTCTTCTTTCCAAAATAAAAACACAATACTTCAGTAGAACTGTTCATTCTACGACTTTAAACATGCACTTGCACGCCAAAACTACAAAAGAGCGAAGTTTTACTAAGTATGGTCTCGTGCAAAACTGTTTATTCGCTTTATACTTACTTATTCCCAAGTAATTGACTTTCTATGGTTATTTTCATATGAACAGTATCTGACAAAAGTCTTTAAAGGATTTAAAGGTTTAAGTAGGATTTTAATTAATATTTAAAGAGACTCATTTATGGAAACGACGATAATAAGATGACTCTATCAAACATGACAAACTTACCTTGGGTCAAAGGTTATATTAACGGTTCTTATATGTGAATCCCCCATCATTGCTACAATCCTGACTAACTACGACATTTTTAATTAAGAAATCTCGCCATAAGGATATCAACGCTATCATTTGGCGAAATTTAGTACTTTTTTCGAGAATTTATTACAAGCACATGATTGGACTTTAAATCAAGGCTATGGCTGATGTGATGAGATATCTTCTGGTTATTTTTGTAGTGTTGACTTTGAACTAAATTAAGTTGCATCACGTAGGAGTTCCAAACATTTCTCTAGCTATTAGTCTATATAGGGTCTTTGACTTACCAGTGTGGACCAGAGAAAAAATGCGATTGAGAAAAATGCTACAGTGTAATTGCATTTGGGATACAATGTGATGAAGAAATAAAAGAGTCCCAAAAAGTGAAGTAAATCAAAATGTTTTGAATTGTATTTATAAACTTGGCTTTTAACTTCAAATCATAAATTAACCGTTTAACTTTAGATATTTGTTGTAGTAAAGCAGGTCGTGGTTTAGCGACCGGCGAAGATTGCGGTATACACGGCAGAATGGAGGCAGATGGATTTTGGCACTCCGTTTTGGTTTGTTGTCTCCAATTTCGATCCGCCTTTATGCCTTTTTGTATGATGCCTTCCGCCCACAGCTGCTCCATGAATAGCTGCAATATTGTAGCTCAAAAGACAGGCCGGTTACGTATATTCGTTCTACTCCATGACCAGTTGCTCAGTTTTTGTAGTCAGATTTAACATTGGCCTTCCGTTGTTGAGGGCAATGCCAGTGGTACTGTCAGTAAATGGTACTAGTCTACCTGCAATAACAATGGGATTCTTAACACACGCCAACTGTCTAAAGGAAAATGGATGTCATTTAGTGGAGCGGCTAAGCATGAAAATCGTTCAATTTTGAAAAAAAGCACGAAACTTTGCAAATGACCTCTTTAGGACATAAGGTTTCAGGAAAAAAATGGACCCCAAAAATTCACGGCCCCTGACGGCCGCCATATTGGTTTTCAAAATGGCCGCCAAAAACCACCTTCTGCGACCCATATCTTACGTTCTATACCAGCTAGACCCAAACTTTAAACGTGTACACCCATATTATTGATGTTGAGGAACATTCTGGTAGCGTTAAACTTCATGGAGAAGGACCGCCATTTTTGGCGAGGGTCACCTCGCCATTGTGATCGTGGTTGCAAAATTCTCTTACAGTCAATTTCCTCAATATGATTGGCTTAGAAATTGCTCGCAGATACTAGCGCTCCTAGCGGCAGTGTATTCAACAACTTTGATTTTACCGGGAATTTTAAATAGCAAATTTTGAATATGAAAGTTACTGAAATAAGCGTATCTTTAACGTTGAAATAGGAATAGTATATTACGGCTTTCATATCCTTACTATATACACTATCCAAAAGATCTTCTGTTTGAAAATTTTCACCTGAATTGTTTACAAAGTATCTAGACATTTCGTCGTTTACAATGAATGAAGACGTTTCGTCCCAAAAATGCTTCGCTCCACACCTGGTTCCCCCCAGACGTTTACTCCCTCTTAGTGACATTTATCCCGCAACGGAAAAAAATTAAATCAATATTTCACCTCGAACTTCAAAATTGATACCATAATGAATTTTGTAATTTGAATCAAATTTGTCTCGGAGCAAATACATTTCATGGCGAAATGGAGATGCATTTATCACGGCTGTGTTATGGCACATGGACGTAAAACTACAATGGAAGAAAGACAACTCTAACAAAATTTTGGACAAACTTGGTCTACTGATCAATCTTAAAACTAACGGCAGTTAATAAGGTATGAATATTTACCACATCCATAATTATCGATAATTTCATAAGCACATGTATAAATATCAGATTATATCTATATACTAAAGCACGTTCAGAGATTACCACTAAACCATACTTTTAAATACTTTTAAAACATTTTAGTTATTTTCACCACAGGAGCTTGACGTTCTGATCATATACATACAGCATTTTCATTAAACTAGGTAATACGAAGTAAATTTTTGGCCGAATGACATAAATCATATATGGAATGTTCATATAACTCGAAGTGATATTTTTTGGACTACTAGATCGACGAAAATGCCGATTTCTTTTTCATAATTCTTCCGTAAAACGGCACTTAAAAAGCTGTTTCAATCTGTAACAAATGTAGAGAAAACTGTTAATTGTTTAGCAATTATCCTGAGTTATATTTTACCAACAAGCATCAGAGATTAGCACTTAAAACTTACATAAACATATCCCGACTCTCACTTGCATTGTGTGATCACTCGAGCGGAACTAATCTCTACCATCTGGCACAGTCTTACAAATACAATCGCACAAAAGCCCACATGATCACTGCTTTTAGTGCGGTTACATCTTAGGGTGTGAACAATGTTAGTTTTTTTTAACTTTTTACTCAACAAAATAGACTACGCTTTTCATGATCAGCACCATCATTTTCTGTATAACTTATTAATTTACCACTGTACCCATGCATACGTGTGTATATTTATACTTCTTTGTGCACATTATATAACAACTGATATATTACAATCAATTTATGAAGGACAAAACTCTTACATGTAAGAACAGGAGGACTGAAGAACAGCGGGAATTAATCTTCAATAATATATTTCTTCTATGCTGGTATTGCTATTTATGATTAAAATGTTTAATTATATGATATAAGCCTTTTCAGTAATTACTCTGTTAATACATTTATTGTTTCCTTATGTTTTACAGAATGTCAGCATGCATGTATCATTTCAACTGGAAACAGTCTAGGAGAAGAATTGTGTGAACAAAAAGAAGTAATTTTCAACTGTGGAAGCTTAATATCGTAATCATTTTCAATCCGAAAATAATTACTATCATCATCTTTAAATTCCTTATTGTGAATTTAACTGTAATATGATTTAAGTATATACCTGATATTTGTTTATATTATTGACATGTACATGCTTGAAATGAAATGAATAAATAGAAGATTATTTAAATTTAAAACACAATATGACATTAGCTGTTTATATTTTTTGTCAAAAACATATTAAGCTTATCGTTCATAACACACTAATCATCACCTTCGAGACAATTTAATGAAAAATCAATTAAACATTAATTTGTATAACACAGGTCGTCTTATTTTTTCCCCCGCCTTGACTATCGAGGTTCCCTGATCACTATGAAAGTATTGATTTTACCTTTTTTTCGGTCACCACATGAACTGCCTTTAAATCAGTCACACCAATGAGACATACATTTACTGCATTCATTATAACTCTGTAAGGCAATTCTGCAAGATCAGCAAACATTGTTGATTTACCTTGAATATCTAAATGCATAGTATGGTACCATATGTAACAGGAGAGCAGAAAATGTAGCGGCAAGACCGGGATTCGATCCCGGGACTCTCCGAACACTAGCTGAGTGCTCTACCGACTGAACTACCTGGTCATCGATAATCGACCCAGTCCAGTCCCGCTACACTCCTCCCTCCTTTTTTGAATACATACGAAACCCTTTCAAACACCACAACCGTTGGTTATTTAGTTGGGTGCCAATTCTGTAACAGGAGAGAAGAAAATGTAGCTCTTCCGACTGAGCTACCTGTAATCACCGAGTAATCAACCCAGTCCTGATCCCGCTACAAATATTTATCTGGTAATTTTATATCTCCCTTCCTATTTTCAATCCTACCTTTATGACTTAGAATCTTACCTGGTGGAAAAGAATAATTTGTCTTAAACAAAATCTTCATCAAATATATGCACACTGTGATTGTGTTGCAACAGCTAAACAACGTATCCGCTGAGCTGATTGCTGTTGATTGTTAATGATCTCAAACACACTAATTACTTATATTGTGCCAAAGTTTAAGTATATATAATTACTACCCTTTTCAAAATATTCCCTGATTAGAAATTCATGTGTTAATATCTCAAAACATTGACATGTGCACGGAGTAACGGCGGACCAGACCGCCGAATGTTTTGGACATCTGCATAGATATTTCAGTTTCAGGTTACAGTGGCCAATAAAAGAAAACAAACACAATGCGGTTTTCATATGTTTATTTCTTCTAAATACAATACCTTTTGTGCAAGTTGTCAAGCATTTATGGGGAATATTTTGCATTGAAATTGTCACCTTCATACATCGGTTTTTGGGACTCCTTGGACATTGTTTTTCCCCATTTTTTTGATGCGCAAAATATACTGATAGTAAATTTTTTAAGCATTTTCAGCCCTGAAACGTACCTGCGCAAATTTTACCAGTTTTTACGGTATATGATATTGGAATGTATACTGTTATGATATCAGAAATATCTGATGGTCTACAACAAATGTTACATGAATTTTAACAATACTATGGATAACACGGGAAAATATTAACTTAAATCAGAATTATCCAGAAAGATAAAAAAGTGAGGATAATTCTCAAGACGTAAATATCGTACAAAAACACCAATTGACAGTAATGTAATACAAAATATAGATGTAAAAATATTGGTATATCCGATATACCTAGGAACATGTAAATAATGGTAAATGTAGCGGTTTTAAAGAAAAGGGAAAAAACCAGCTGAACCATTACAATTAAAGTCGGTGTTTAGCAATATAATCAGACATTAAAGACGAATGTATCTCTTCCAGTGCATGTTTAAACTGAAAAAATTGTATATAACATGTAATGACGGAACAGATTTATTAAACTCATCAGAGGTATGAGGGGATAAGAAAAATACAAACTGTAGAAAATTCCATCTTGTAAATTTTGTTAAAACAATCTGAAGTTAAGAAAGTGTACAAACAATTTCATGGTCTATGGTGAGCTAACAAGTTATCCGGTTTGAATTGAAGTTCGGATACAATGTATATCAATCAACTTGCTGTTTTACAAAAGAATAATTACAAAACTTGTTAAAAGTAGACCAATTGACCCAATGTATTCAAAAATCACATGGTGATATGATAAGTCCTTCTAGAGGACAGACATATTCTATATTTAAGACATTTTGGCATAGAAAAGTATGCCTCTTGTCTTTCTCTGCTGCAAAACAATACTTGTTAACTGATACTGTGGTCCCAGGAATTTGATGACAATAGTCATTAAGAATGGATATTTTCATTAACATCAAATTAACAAAGAAAATGCTAAAGGTGTTATAAAATCATTTAACATATAACATCATAGGAAATATTAGAATGGGCTTCCAAGATTTTAGTATGTGTCTCTTATTTTACACCTTGGTGTCCAAGGAATCCTCAAAAGTCCAAACTGGAAGGAACACCAGCCAAATTTATTTCTTATTGTACAAAACTACAGTAGTATTGACCTTAGAAATATATTCCTCCTATCATCGAGACCGAGCCATTTAGTACTTTCAGTACTTTGATTTATTTCAAGATGGCCGCCAACTTTGCGAGCTATATCTGTATAAAATAATCTAATTGGCAAAGCTTACTTTAAGCAAATAAATACTTGCAAATAAAGTAATTTGATTATAAGTTTAATTTCAAAAATGACCGCCATTTTGAAATCCAACATTGCCGTATAAATTCAAGTTGTTTTCCTATTCATCTGTTAAAATCAAGTTAACACTCTTAAACGTCTACACCCATATTATTGATACGTAATATTATTATGACTTAGGAACATTTTAGTAGTGTTTTCAACTTCATGAAAAAAGCCGGCCATTTTTAGTATTTTTCAAAGTGGCCGCCAATATTCAAACATTAGTAACCAATATCTCTGATATATAAAAATAATAATGCAACACAGTGGAGCTATCTTACTTTAGGTAAATCAAAAAGACAATTCAAACAACTCAGAGATGTGTTTTATATTTTGTAAGCGTTTTGATACAAAATAATTGTCGATACTTATTTTGAATTTGCCGAAAATGGCCTTCCAATCTGTAATACACGATGTGACGGCAGTTATAAAATAAAAGTGACTTAAATTACACCAAATATGCCGGCGATAAATGTCGGAAAACCTAATGTAAAAAACTTTGAGTAAGAACATACTATAAAATAAGTTAGACCAACATACCATTTAAATCTCTGATCCAATCAGAATTAGATAAATAAATGCAATTCAATTTCCATAAAGCGGGTCGCTTTTAATCCCCGACGTCGTCCTTATAAGCACACCGTGATTAACTTTCACCACGGTCATTAGAAATTGTTAAATCATTTCATCATTTAGAACAGGTAGCGGACCTTTAACTCTTTCAGAGTACAGCAGCTTGGAAAACATGCCTCACACCCATTTTCATGCCAAAAAAATAAATATAGTTCTAGAATCAAATTTTACACGATAGCAATATTTGTCATTCTGGAAAGAACACTCATACAAGAGCTATATCATGTCATTGGAAAAAGCCTATCCTGATGGAGATCTTCACTACATCAGCACAATGTCCTATTGGTATACCTTACACTATCTACAAATGCAAGATGTACCAAAACCTTATAAAAGATACTATAGAAACTCATTAATGTCATTTGGAAGAGAGATAGGATATCGGAATGGAAGTTCGTATTTGCCAGATGAATAAGAATAATGACGGCTAACGAATATATTTTGGATAAAGCATGAATGCAGTCAAGGCTTGAAATGGTTTATTATGACTGCAACTATTTAATGCATATGGATGATATCACATCACTGTCTCTCACCACAGCAAGGGAGTATCAAAAAATATCTAAACGAAAGAACTTCGGCAGGCATCCGAAATACTTTGCGTGATGGAAATTTACCTTAGTACCAGACATGCAAAAAGATGTGCTACATTTGGGTTTCGTCTTCCAAAGGAGGCTTCATGGATGAGATGGCCGCACTTATATTGCATAACCATGTTCATGCTCGGCCGCCAACCGCGTCAACTGGAAAGTGTGGATTTAGGGGGGAGACATTCCCTCTATTGTTAATATCAGATAATATGTCAGAAAAATTGTTTTGATGCAATTCTGAACGACTCCAACAACATCAGGAGACTCCACTTAAGAAAGGTCTTCATAGCAAGGTTTTGCCGCCCAATCACATTGCTGACTGCTGACTTAGGAGATAATCTGGTATAGAGAACAATAAGCCTTCAAAGAGAAAGAATATCTGGTCATTAAAACTAAGTGCAAATTGTGTAGATGATTGACAAGATTTGAATCCACATAGACAGAAAACTAACTCAGTCAGATATTGGTCATATGGAACCTTGGTTTTTAGTTCTGGTGACGTCGATATATGACAAAAGGTGGGAGCGATACCTGCAGGCTAATGATTGTGCAACCAGGAACTCTTGCGCGTTCTACAACCACAGCTCCTTAAAGAAAGTATAGCTATCGCCCTGAGAAGATGCTAAGTAAATTGGCAGACATCTTGAAAAAAAGGGAAAAAAAACAACAAAGAAATCTTAGCCACTTACAGAAAATACTTTCATCACATTTGTTAAAGGTAAAGAGCGATGACAGATGTCTGTATGATCTGAAATTTTTTTTATACATACACCTGAGAAGAAATAAAGCGGATTGCGTTCTCGGACATCATAAGGTGAAATGTGTTTTTCATAGGAGTTACACTGTTAGGAAGGATTTGAAAGACATCAATATCATAGAATGTAGAATTGGATGTTCCTGTTTCCTGCATGTTCAACGTAAAAGCTATATCCAACATTGGAAGTAATGGAGAATGACAAGAAATCAGCTGTGGATCTACTGTCAAAAACAGGAGAGAAGACACCTCCGTGAAGTTGATTCCTAGTTCCCAGTTCCTTATTCCATTACTTATTCGATTCCCTGATTACTTATTCGATTCCCTGATTACTTATTCGATTTCTAGCTACTAATTACCATCAGAAATGGTTCAAAATGCATTATTATGCATCACAATGATCTAGTTGACCTTTTAATTGCTCATTAAGGGCCCATTACTTATTCGATTCCCTGATTACTTATTCGATTCCCTGATTATTTATTCAATTCCCTGATTACTTATTCAATTTCTAGCTACTAATTACCATCAGAAATGGTTCAAAATGCATTATTATGCATCACAATGATCTAGTTGAGATTTTAATTACTCATTAAGGGCCAATTACTTATTCGATTCCCTGATTACTTATTCGATTCCCTGATTACTTATTCAATTTCTAGCTACTAATTACCATCAGAAATGGTTCAAAATGCAATATTATGCATCACAATGATCTCGTTGACCTTTTAATTACTCCTTAAGGGCCCATTACTTATTCGATTCCCTGATTACTTATTCGATTCCCTGATTACTTATTCACTTTCTAGCTACTAATTACCATCAGAAATGGTTCAAAATGCATTATTATGCATCACAATGATCTCGTTGACCTTTTAATTACTCCTTAAGGGCCCATTACTTATTCGATTCCCTGATTACTTATTCGATTCCCTGATTACTTATTCAATTTCTAGCTACTAATTACCATCAGAAATGGTTCAAAATGCATTATTATGCATCACAATGATCTAGTTGACCTTTTAATTACTCCTTAAGGGCCCATTACTTATTCGATTCCCTGATTACTTATTCGATTCCCTGATTACTTATTCGATTTCTAGCTACAATTACCATCAGAAATGGTTCAAAATGCATTATTATGCATCACAATGATCTAGCTGACCTTTTAATTGCTCATTACGGGCCCATTACTTATTCGATTCCCTGATTACTTATTCGATTCCCTGATTACTTATTCAATTTCTAGCTACTAATAACCATCAGAAATGGTTCAAAATGCATTATTATGCATCACAATAATCTAGTTGAGATTTTAATTACTCTATAAGGGCCAATTACTTATTCGATTCCCTGATTACTTATTCGATTCCCTGATTACTTATTCGATTCCCTGATTATTTATTCAATTCCCTGATTACTTATTCAATTTCTAGCTACTAATTACCATCAGAAATGGTTCAAAATGCATTATTATGCATCACAATGATCTAGTTGAGATTTTAATTACTCATTAAGGGCCAATTACTTATTCGATTCCCTGATTACTTATTCGATTCCCTGATTACTTATTCAATTTCTAGCTACTAATTACCATCAGAAATGGTTCAAAATGCAATATTATGCATCACAATGATCTCGTTGACCTTTTAATTACTCCTAAAGGGCCCATTACTTATTCGATTCCCTGATTACTTATTCGATTCCCTGATTACTTATTCACTTTCTAGCTACTAATTACCATCAGAAATGGTTCAAAATGCATTATTATGCATCACAATGATCTCGTTGACCTTTTAATTACTCCTTAAGGGCCCATTGCTTATTCGATTCCCTGATTACTTATTCGATTCCCTGATTACTTATTCAATTTCTAGCTACTAATTACCATCAGAAATGGTTCAAAATGCATTATTATGCATCACAATGATCTAGTTGACCTTTTAATTACTCCTTAAGGGCCCATTACTTATTCGATTCCCTGATTACTTATTCGATTCCCTGATTACTTATTCGATTTCTAGCTACAATTACCATCAGAAATGGTTCAAAATGCATTATTATGCATCACAATGATCTAGCTGACCTTTTAATTGCTCATTACGGGCCCATTACTTATTCGATTCCCTGATTACTTATTCGATTCCCTGATTACTTATTCAATTTCTAGCTACTAATTACCATCAGAAATGGTTCAAAATGCATTATTATGCATCACAATAATCTAGTTGAGATTTTAATTACTCTATAAGGGCCAATTACTTATTCGATTCCCTGATTACTTATTCGATTCCCTGATTACTTATTCAATTTCTAGCTACTAATTACCATCAGAAATGGTTCAAAATGCAATATTATGCATCACAATGATCTCGTTGACCTTTTAATTACTCCTAAAGGGCCCATTACTTATTCGATTCCCTGATTACTTATTCGATTCCCTGATTACTTATTCACTTTCTAGCTACTAATTACCATCAGAAATGGTTCAAAATGCATTATTATGCATCACAATGATCTCGTTGACCTTTTAATTACTCCTAAAGGGCCCATTACTTATTCGATTCCCTGATTACTTATTCGATTCCCTGATTACTTATTCAATTTCTAGCTACTAATTACCATCAGAAATGGTTCAAAATGCAATATTATGCATCACAATGATCTCGTTGACCTTTTAATTACTCCTTAAGGGCCCATTACTTATTCGATTCCCTGATTACTTATTCGATTCCCTGATTACTTATTCGATTTCTAGCTACAATTACCATCAGAAATGGTTCAAAATGCATTATTATGCATCACAATGATCTAGCTGACCTTTTAATTGCTCATTACGGGCCCATTACTTATTCGATTCCCTGATTACTTATTCGATTCCCTGATTACTTATTCAATTTCTAGCTACTAATAACCATCAGAAATGGTTCAAAATGCATTATTATGCATCACAATAATCTAGTTGAGATTTTAATTACTCTATAAGGGCCAATTACTTATTCGATTCCCTGATTACTTATTCGATTCCCTGATTACTTATTCGATTCCCTGATTATTTATTCGATTCCCTGATTACTTATTCAATTTCTAGCTACTAATTACCATCAGAAATGGTTCAAAATGCATTATTATGCATCACAATGATCTAGTTGACCTTTTAATTACTCCTTAAGGGCCCATTACTTATTCGATTCCCTGATTACTTATTCGATTCCCTGATTACTTATTCAATTTCTAGCTACTAATTACCATCAGAAATGGTTCAAAATGCATTATTATGCATCACAATGATCTCGTTGACCTTTTAATTACTCCTTAAGGGCCCATTACTTATTTGATTCCCTGATTACTTATTCGATTCCCTGATTACTTATTCAATTTCTAGCTACTAATTGCCATCATAAATGGTTCAAAATGCATTATTATGCATCACAATGATCTCGTTGACCTTTTAATTACTCCGTAAGGGCCCATTGCTTATTCGATTCCCTGATTACTTATTCGATTCCCTGATTACTTATTCAATTTCTAGCTACTAATTACCATCAGAAATGGTTCAAAATGCATTATTATGCATCACAATGATCTAGTTGACCTTTTAATTACTCCTTAAGGGCCCATTACTTATTCGATTCCCTGATTACTTATTCGATTCCCTGATTACTTATTCGATTTCTAGCTACAATTACCATCAGAAATGGTTCAAAATGCATTATTATGCATCACAATGATCTAGCTGACCTTTTAATTGCTCATTACGGGCCCATTACTTATTCGATTCCCTGATTACTTATTCGATTCCCTGATTACTTATTCAATTTCTAGCTACTAATTACCATCAGAAATGGTTCAAAATGCATTATTATGCATCACAATAATCTAGTTGAGATTTTAATTACTCTATAAGGGCCAATTACTTATTCGATTCCCTGATTACTTATTCGATTCCCTGATTACTTATTCAATTTCTAGCTACTAATTACCATCAGAAATGGTTCAAAATGCAATATTATGCATCACAATGATCTCGTTGACCTTTTAATTACTCCTTAAGGGCCCATTACTTATTCGATTCCCTGATTATTATCGATTCCCTGATTACTTATTCGATTCCCTGATTACTTATTCACTTTCTAGCTACTAATTACCATCAGAAATGGTTCAAAATGCATTATTATGCATCACAATGATCTCGTTGACCTTTTAATTACTCCTTAAGGGCCCATTACTTATTCGATTCCCTGATTACTTATTCGATTCCCTGATTACTTATTCAATTTCTAGCTACTAATTACCATCAGAAATGGTTCAAAATGCATTATTATGCATCACAATGATCTAGTTGACCTTTTAATTACTCCTTAAGGGCCCAATACTTATTCGATTCCCTGATTACTTATTCGATTCCCTGATTACTTATTCGATTTCTAGCTACAATTACCATCAGAAATGGTTCAAAATGCATTATTATGCATCACAATGATCTAGCTGACCTTTTAATTGCTCATTACGGGCCCATTACTTATTCGATTCCCTGATTACTTATTCGATTCCCTGATTACTTATTCAATTTCTAGCTACTAATTACCATCAGAAATGGTTCAAAATGCAATATTATGCATCACAATGATCTCGTTGACCTTTTAATTACTCCTTAAGGGCCCATTACTTATTCGATTCCCTGATTACTTATTCAATTTCTAGCTACTAATTACCATAAGAAATGGTTCAAAATGCATTATTATGCATCACAATGATCTAGTTGACCTTTTAATTACTCATTAAGGGCCCATTACTTATTCGATTCCCTGATTACTTATTCGATTTCCTGATTACTTATTCGATTTCTAGCAGCTAATTAACGTTAGAAATAGTTAAAAATTCATTATTATGCATCACAATGATCTAATCTACCCTTTTTAATAACTCATTAAGGATCAGAAATGGTCCCTAAATGCATTTTAAAGACATTATTTTATGTAAATAAGCAACCGACACCCATCTTTGTAGCCAAAACAAACATAAAATTAGAGAATCTCGTCTCCCAAACGTACCTTATCTCGTTCGCGGCGAGAGTAACATAGAGTGGCCCCCTCTTCCTCATTATAGAGCCACAATGGCAAAATGGCTTAGGAGGAAAGGGAGGAAACTTAAGGGTGAGACTCCATAAAGTTATGGTAAATGCTGGGTGTCGCATATGTCATGTTACATCATTGGAAATGACATACATGGTCAAAAAACATGTATATGAATCCATTTACTCCAAAGTGTTTGTATGAATAAATACATGTATAAAGGAATGATTTGTATTCTGCCAAAAGCATTGACGTCATAATGACGTCACACATTTGGGACAGTGGCATGTCAAGAGGACAACATACAGGTAATGAGACATGTTCCATCCTTTGTAATACGTAGTGATTTTGGTTCTTCAATGTCTCCAATGTCCACTCTCACTCCCGACATTCATTGTAACCAGGCAGCACTAAATGTCTATGGTGTTTTACTATTAAGTGCCTACCCGACCACAAATATATTTTGGTTCTTCAATGTCCCATTTCTCAACAAATCAAATCATTTCTAAGTGAGTATTACCAGAAATTACAGAACGTAATCACCAACACCAGAAAACGTCCATATAGGGATTGGATTTCGTTTTTTATGTTAACCAATTGCTTGTATGGAGCAATTCCTCTAAGAATATATATTCTATGGGGCGCTAACTAGAGGAATTGCTCCATACAAGCATGGTTAACACAAAAAACGAAATCCAATCCCTATATTTTACTCACTCACCACGACTTTTTATTTATATTTTATGCAATAAAATCGTCATTTGAAAGTGACGTAATTATTCAATAAAAGTCGGTCAAAAGTGGGAGGAGCTTACTCAATTGAACAGCGAATTATGACGCTTCACGTAAGGTAGAATTATTCATCCGCGACGACAAAAAAGTTCAATATTTTAGTGTAAAATAAACATGACAAACAAAGTAAATTTCAGAATTGATTTTATTTAATCAGATCAGAACTTTAAATATATATTCAATTTTGCTAAAAGTTAATATATATAGCGTAATAAGATAAAGAATTTGTACACGGCCACATGTGCGAACTCGGTGACCGTTATTGTGCAGCGAGACGAAGCTGACGCACGCTTACACACTTTAGTTTGACGAAGTTGTTAAAACACCGATTTTCAAGTAGCTCAATGTGTTTGAGATGTCGTCTGACTTAACGATATTACATCCTTGGGACGGAGCCATGTGATTATATTATCTACGCTTAGATCCATATCGCCATCGATAGATGAAACAAATTCACTTGTGTTCGATGGATAACAATGTATTTGTGGTGACACGGAACTGTCAACAGGTGGATTATTAGCGGTGCATGTGTTTTATAATACACATGATTTAAATACTCAAAGAACAAAGACAAGAGGATATATTTATAACTGACCTCTATCAGAGGGTCTCACACCCGTCCAACCCAAAGGCTCGATCGTAGGACTTAACATGGGCACAGAGGTAATGTTTACATTTGACACCCATCATTTTTAACAAAAATGAAAGCACGTCGTCCCGGTCGGGATATTTTTCCGTTTCTTTATACAATTGTTAATTTAAAAATTGTTTGAATCATATATAAATATAAAACATGTATATATTGTTTACATTTTTCCAAAATTCTATGAAAAACAACAATATTCACGTAATGTTGCGTCAAAATGTAAACAAAGCCATGTGTTTTTTTTTTTTTTTAAAGTAGTCCTTTTACGTTGCACAAAACATTTCCTTACGCAAGTTCAAAGTTCAATGTTACCATGCAGTTATGGTAAACAAAATCGGCTAGTATTAGCGTACAGTGACCAAGCCTAGCAAGTGTAAATATATATATATATTAGGTATTAGAACAACTCTTCGATACCAGTGTTCTTAAGATGCTCAAATGTCAGTGGTAATGTCGTTTTGACTGCATTTTCTGCTTTTTATTTAAGATTCCATGTATAATTTTGTTTTTATGAAGAAAAAGAAAATTTTAATTTCAGGCAGTTTTACAAATGGAATCTTTTCGTGCTTTACGTTCTGTATCAAAAAAACTAGAACACTTTGAAAGTGTATCATAGTTTTTGGGACACCCTGTATCACATAATGAAAATTGGTTTTACCGTGGGCCTTGACGGTCATCTGACATTACCGGAGAAACAAAAGTTGGCAACTGAGTGTTCAGGGAAGTAGCGAAAAGGTCTGTTTGAGGCTCCTGCCACCCTTGACAAATGCCTTCGAAGATCGAGGGATTTAGCAGCTATTGTCTGGCGGCGCCTAGAGAGAGTATTCGGCAGACCATTAAACTGCAGAGATGCCCGTAGCATCACAAACCACTTTGGAATGCAGAATCTTTTGAAAAGCCTGCAGAGCAAACAGAACAGCCCTCATCTCCACCCGCCGTAGAGGCCGGAAAGCTGTTTCCCAGATTGGCAATGGAAACCGAGATAAGCCCTCCACCCTATCAATCACGCATTCGTGAACAAGGTCATGGTGGGAGCTGGTTTGAACAACTGAAACCTCCCCACGGAGAACATTGTCTTTCATATTCCACCAACGAGCAATCTCTTTCACAAAAGGATTTATAGGAAGCCAAGACTCCCATTTCCTGATGGTAGGAACCCAGTTCGCGAGGAGGAACATCTGGAAAATTCTGATGTAATGTCTCCCAGAGCGACCACATCTGCCAGAGCGTTGAGGTAACCCAGAAACTGAGAAACCAACGAGTGTGGACGTAGGACCAGTCATGAGCAAAAAGACCAGAAAGATCTTTGGCCTTATCGAACTTCTCCTACGATGGAAAAGCCATGCTCTGAATCGTGTTTGAAATGTTTTCCCCAGGAAGACAAAGCCCTGAGAAGGGCAAAATGGGTGTTCTGCTCACACTAGGTGGAGCATGAGAGAATCGTCGAAATATACTTTCCCTGGAGCGCGGAAACCTCATGACAACCTGCAGCAGCTTGGTGAAAACCAAAGAAGGCGGCATGGCCCGGAAGTGGAAAACATTCCTGTTGCAAGTAAAACGGAATTTATGTGACGACTTCTTCCATGTTTCAAAATATTTTATTAAATCAAAATATTTAAGTTTGATCGGGCAGCAGGCAAAGGCCTATATACGTCCCTCTCCACACGATTGCATGCATGTATGTAGAAGCATATTTTCAAAAGCGTATTTTAAAAACACTTTGTACTGGATTGATTATATAAAATAACATTTAATCATTTTAAAATTGACACAAATCGTGCATGTTACTGAAAAAACACACTAATAGATGATGATGTAAATATATTATAGAAGAAATTACCTATAGCGACAAATAACATGCATAACTTTCTGTTGTATTAAACACTAAATGATAACGGTATTAATTGATCAGTATTCAATATTCGCTTAATTTGATTTAAGTTAAACTGGATTTTGACTCTGAACTTAATCCCTCGATGTCACTCTCACTCCCGACATTCATTGTAACCAGGCAGCACTAAATGTCCATGGTGTTTTACTATTAAGTGCCTACCCGACCACAAAAATACAGGTCATGAGCAACACTGTGAGAGTAAATTATTATATATATAAATACATGTATATTCATAAAAGAAAAGAAATCAATATTTGTTTGTTCTTTACCTTCATAATATCGCCATTCTCTTGGTCAAGCCCCATCATAATATATGAAACAGCAAAGGGGAGAGTAGGAATAGATAAAGTAAATATGCAGTTGCATTAAAAATATATTAATTTTACTTAAAAGTTTCTAAAAGCTTAAAGGTCTACCTGTTGATTCAATGTATTTCTGGATGCATGAACACATTGCAGAATTTAGATCATAACTAAGGTGATTACTTCCCCTTTGTTAGTAAGTTAATATACATAAACATTTAGCTTAAGATTCAACTTAAGATTGAGTTGGATATCTACTTGTGTGAGAGACATAGAGTCAATTAAAAGTCATCTTTCAGTTATGAATCAAGGGTAAAATAGAAAGAAGACACAAACATCCTCAACAGAGCTGCCACAAATACAAGATGCATTATCAATGAGATGATCTTGATATAAATCTGAGTTTAATTGATTTGCTTGGTTTCTAAGTTGGCATAAAATAATGCTAAATGATCTAGCTTCACTATACAAGTATCTAAAAGCATACGTACATACTTTCTCAGCATAGCTGCGTATGACATGACGGCTTGTTGTGCCGACCCTTTGATGATAATCTGGAAGTATGCTTCTACTGAAGTGGCCCACATTGAAGCTATGTTGACCGGTGGAGTCTCCATTTCGAAGTTAGGAGAATCAACGTGCCTGTTGAAATCATATAGATATATGACTGAACGCCATGCTCTGGACTTCTTCTGGACCAGAAATATTCTTGAATAGAATCAGTTGTTTGTGCAGTCCTCAATAAGTACCTCCTCGACCGCGTTCTTTAGTCTCTAAAAGTGCATTATCCGGATCCCCGGAGGAGGAAAGAAGATACGCTTTGTCAACAAGAAGGATTCCGCAAGACGGGAATGCCCAACCCCTCAACAACTACAGACTAGGCCCAAGAGTCCTTTGTGATTTCCCTCCACTCTGGAAGGAAGGCAGACAGACGACCTCCTACAGGCAGATCGTGAGGAGGAAGATCGAAACCTTCCCAGTATGGAGAATCCTTTCCTATCATGAAGCCTAGTCTTGCGGCAGAAGGACCAGAATTTGAGACTGAAGGAGCGTAGTCCTCCAGAACAGACCCTTTGTCTGGAATGACCAAGGAAGGGGAGTCAGAAACTCTTCTTTTTATCTCCAAGAGGGCTTGGATCATTCCCATTGTTGTCCTTGAAGTAAGGCTTCCACTTCTGCTGCACAGGGGACTGGGGAGCTGAAATTTTAGCCTTCTTCTTGGGTCGCGCTGATATCTGCGAGGTACTTGCCTTCACGATCTGCATTCATTTCAAATAAGGACAGAAGCGACCAAGTCCTCCTTCAAACCTTTATGAACAGAAGAAATAGTCCTCCCAAAAAGAGTGGACCCAGAAAAGATGAAGTCAACAAACAGGAACGGCAAGGTTCATCGATTGCGCGGGATTTTAAAACAGAAAAACGCCTAGCCAACAAGATATTGGCGAGCGATACGGGATGGCGACTGCTCCCTTAAGCGTATGTACGACAAGAAATATGTCATCCTGAGGGGCAGCAAGTGCTTGGACGCGCATCCGATATGGTATCTCCCGTCACTTGTTCTGGCACTAATATTAGAATAAATATGTAATTAAAAATTCCATAAACAGGAAGTGTTTGAAGTGGAAGTAGGGGTTGAATGAAAGCTCACGTTTTTAATAAGTGCAACATGTCTCTCTTTATCTTTTAATTTTTGATATCTAATTGGATTTACGTGCGAACAGCTAGTTGGATAGGTTCGCGCGTGTATGTCCGTTCAGAAGCGAGCCTCCGCTAATGTTCGTGAACGCTCGTCATTCTGAAGACGCCACTGTAATGAAGCCAGCGCTCGTAATGCCCTGTTCAGGGAAGAGATAACTCTGTCCAGAATGTCGGCTTATTCTGGCTCGGATATCCAACCCTCACCCACCCTATAGACAAACTGTCAGAAATTCTATATAAGACACAATCTGAATGAGGAGACGGAGCAACATCGTCCTCTTGTGATGTTCCATGCAGTTGAAAACCATCTTATCCACTTAGTATTAAATCAAAATATCAAATAGTTCATTACAATACCAACTAATACATTTTGTACCACTTTCGATATGATAAAGTAATTGTGAATCAAATAAGTAATCGTGATATCGAATAAGTAATCAGGAAATCGAATAAGTAAGAGGCCTTTAATGGGCAATTAAAAGGTCAAATACATCATTATAATGCATACCAATTTATTTTAAACAATTTCTGATGTCAATTAGTAGCTAGAAATCAGGGAATCGAATAAGTAATCAGGAAATCGAATAAATAATCAGGGAATCGAATAAGTAATCAGGGAATCGAATAAGTAATCAGGGAATCGAATAAGTAATGGGCCCTTCAGGAGTAATTAAAAGGTCAACGAGATCATTGTGATGCATAATAATGCATTTTGAACCATTTCTGATGGTAATTAGTAGCTAGAAATTGAATAAGTAATCAGGGAATCGAATAAGTAATCAGGGAATCGAATAAGTAATGGGCCCTTAAGGAGTAATTAAAAGGTCAACGAGATCATTGTGATGCATAATAATGCATTTTGAACCATTTCTGATGGTAATTAGTAGCTAGAAATTGAATAAGTAATCAGGGAATCGAATAAGTAATCAGGGAATCGAATAAGTAATGGGCCCTTAAGGAGTAATTAAAAGGTCAACGAGATCATTGTGATGCATAATAATGCATTTTGAACCATTTCTGATGGTAATTAGTAGCTAGAAATTGAATAAGGTCGTAATCAGGGAATCGAATAAGTAATCAGGGAATCGAATAAGTAATCAGGGAATCGAATAAGTAATCAGGGAATCGAATAAGTAATGGGCCCTTAAGGAGTAATTAAAAGGTCAACGAGATCATTGTGATGCATAATAATGCATTTTGAACCATTTCTGATGGTAATTAGTAGCTAGAAATTGAATAAGTAATCAGGGAATCGAATAAGTAATCAGGGAATCGAATAAGTAATCAGGGAATCGAATAAGTAATGGGCCCTTAAGGAGTAATTAAAAGGTCAACGAGATCATTGTGATGCATAATAATGCATTTTGAACCATTTCTGATGGTAATTAGTAGCTAGAAATTGAATAAGTAATCAGGGAATCGAATAAGTAATCAGGGAATCGAATAAGTAATCAGGGAATCGAATAAGTAATTGGCCCTTACTGAGTAATTAAAAGGTCAACTAGATCAATGTGATTGTGATGCAATAAGTAATCAGGGAATCATCAGGGAATCGAATAAGTTGGCCCCTTAAGGAGTAATTTAAGGTCATCGAGATTCATTTTTGATGGTAATTAGAAGCTAGAAATTGAATAAGTAATCAGAGAATCGAATAAGTAATCAGGGAATCGAATAAGTAATGGGCCCTTAAGGAGTAATTAAAAGGTCAACGAGATCATTGTGATGCATAATAATGCATTTTTGAACCATTTCTGATGGTAATTAGTAGCTAGAAATTGAATAAGTAATCAGGGAATCGAATAAGTAATCAGGGAATCGAATAAGTAATCAGGGAATCGAATAAGTAATGGGCCCTTAAGGAGTAATTAAAAGGTCAACGAGATCATTGTGATGCATAATAATGCATTTTGAACCATTTCTGATGGTAATTAGTAGCTAGAAATTGAATAAGTAATCAGGGAATCGAATAAGTAATCAGGGAATCGAATAAGTAATCAGGGAATCGAATAAGTAATGGGCCCTTAAGGAGTAATTAAAAGGTCAACGAGATCATTGTGATGCATAATAATGCATTTTGAACCATTTCTGATGGTATTAGCTAGAAATTGAATAAGTAATCAGGGAATCGAATAAGTAATCAGGGAATCGAATAAGTAATTGGCCCTTAAGGAGTAATTAAAAGGTCAACGAGATCATTGTGATGCATAATAATGCATTTTGAACCATTTCTGATGGTAATTAGTAGCTAGAAATTGAATAAGTAATCAGGGAATCGAATAAGTATTCAGGGAATCGAATAAGTAATCAGGGAATCGAATAAGTAATGGGCCCTTAAGGAGTAATTAAAAGGTCAACGAGATCATTGTGATGCATAATAATGCATTTTGAACCATTTCTGATGGTAATTAGTAGCTAGAAATTGAATAAGTAATCAGGGAATCGAATAAGTAATCAGGGAATCGAATAAGTAATCAGGGAATCGAATAAGTAATGGGCCCTTAAGGAGTAATTAAAAGGTCAACGAGATCATTGTGATGCATAATAATGCATTTTGAACCATTTCTGATGGTAATTAGTAGCTAGAAATTGAATAAGTAATCAGGGAATCGAATAAGTAATGGGCCCTTAAGGAGTAATTAAAAGGTCAACGAGATCATTGTGATGCATAATAATGCATTTTGAACCATTTCTGATGGTAATTAGTAGCTAGAAATTGAATAAGTAATCAGGGAATCGAATAAGTAATCAGGGAATCGAATAAGTAATCAGGGAATCGAATAAGTAATGGGCCCTTAAGGAGTAATAAAAAGGTCAACGAGATCATTGTGATGCATAATAATGCATTTTGAACCATTTCTGATGGTAATTAGTAGCTAGAAATTGAATAAGTAATCAGGGAATCGAATAAGTAATCAGGGAATCGAATAAGTAATGGGCCCTTAAGGAGTAATTAAAAGGTCAACGAGATCATTGTGATGCATAATAATGCATTTTGAACCATTTCTGATGGTAATTAGTAGCTAGAAATTGAATAAGTAATCAGGGAATCGAATAAGTAATCAGGGAATCGAATAAGTAATCAGGGAATCCGAATAAGTAATTGGCCCTTAAGGAGTAATTAAAAAGGTCAACGAGATCATTGTGATGCATAATAATGCATTTTGAACCATTTCTGATGTGTAAATTACTAGCTAGAAATTGAATAATAGTAAGCTAGGGAATCGAATAAGTAAATTTAAAAAGGTAATCGAATAAGTAATGGCCCTCTTAATTGAGTAATTAAAAGGTCAACGAGAATCAATTCGTGGATGCTTAATCATGATTGCATTTTGAATAATCTAGAAAAATTGAATTTTGAACCAAAAAGTAACATTTTAAAAGGTCAACGAGATCATTGTGATGCGTTAATAATGCATTTTTGAAATTCCTGATGGTAATTTAGGTAGCTAGAAATCGAATAAGTAATCAGGGAATCGAATAAGTAATCAGGGAATCGAATATAAGTAATGGGCCATAAGGAATAATTTAATTGGCCCTTATCATGAGTAATTAAAAGGTCAACATTGATCATTTCTGATGGCAATTAGTAGCTAGAATGCATTTGTGTACCATTCTACTTATCGAATAAGTAATGAATCGAATAAGTAATCAGGGAATCGAATAAGTAATGGCCCTTAATGAGTAATTAAAAGGTCAACTAGATCATTGTGATGCATAATAATGCATTTTGAACCATTTCTTATGGTAATTAGTAGCTAGAAATTGAGAATAAGTAATCAGGGAATCGAATAAGTAATCAGGGAATCGAATAAGTAATGGGCCCTTAATGAGTAATTAAAAGGTCAACTAGATCATTGTGATGCATAATAATGCATTTTGAACCATTTTTGATGGTAATTATTAGCTAGAAATTGAATAAGTAATCAGGGAATCGAATAAGTAATCAGGGAATCGAATAAGTAATGGGCCCTTATAGGAGTAATTAAAAGGTCAACTAGATCATTGTGATGCATAATAATGCATTTTGAACCATTTCTGATGTAATTAGTAGCTAGAAATTGAATAAGTAATCAGGAATCGAATAAGTAATCAGGGAATCGAATAAGTAATGGGCCCTTAATGAGTAATTAAAAGGTCAACTAGATCATTGTGATGCATAATAATGCATTTTGAACCATTTCTGATGGTAATTAGTAGCTAGAAATCGAATAAGTAATCAGGGAATCGAATAAGTAATCAGGGAATCGAATAAGTAATGGCCCTTAAGGAGTAATTAAAAGGTCAACGAGATCATTGTGATGCATAATAATGCATTTTGAACCATTTTCTGATGGTAATTAGTAGCTAGAAATTGAATAAGTAATCAGGGAATCGAATAAGTAATCAGGGAATCGAATAAGTAATGGGCCCTTAATGAGTAATTAAAAGGTCAACGAGATCATTGTGATGCATAATAATGCATTTTGAACCATTTCTGATGGTAATTAGTAGCTAGAAATTGAATAAGTAATCAGGGAATCGAATAAGTAATCAGGGAATCGAATAAGTAATGGCCCTTAAGGAGTAATTAAAAGGTCAACGAGATCATTGTGATGCATAATAATGCATTTTGAACCATTTCTGATGGTAATTAGTAGCTAGAAATTGAATAAGTAATCAGGGAATCGAATAAGTAATCAGGGAATCGAATAAGTAATGGGCCCTTAAGGAGTAATTAAAAGGTCAACGAGATCATTGTGATGCATAATAATGCATTTTGAACCATTTCTGATGGTAATTAGTAGCTAGAAATCGAATAAGTAATCAGGGAATCGAATAAGTAATCAGGGAATCGAATAAGTAATGGGCCCTTAAGGAGTAATTAAAAGGTCAACGAGATCATTGTGATGCATAATAATGCATTTTGAACCATTTCTGATGGTAATTAGTAGCTAGAAATTGAATAAGTAATCAGGGAATCGAATAAGTAATCAGGGAATCGAATAAGTAATGGGCCCTTAAGGAGTAATTAAAAGGTCAACGAGATCATTGTGATGCATAATAATGCATTTTGAACCATTTCTGATGGTAATTAGTAGCTAGAAATTGAATAAGTAATCAGGGAATCGAATAAGTAATCAGGGAATCGAATAAGTAATCAGGGAATCGAATAAGTAATGGGCCCTTAAGGAGTAATTAAAAGGTCAACGAGATCATTGTGATGCATAATAATGCATTTTGAACCATTTCTGATGGTAATTAGTAGCTAGAAATTGAATAAGTAATCAGGGAATCGAATAAGTAATCAGGGAATCGAATAAGTAATCAGGGAATCGAATAAGTAATGGGCCCTTAAGGAGTAATTAAAAGGTCAACGAGATCATTGTGATGCATAATAATGCATTTTGAACCATTTCTGATGGTAATTAGTAGCTAGAAATTGAATAAGTAATCAGGGAATCGAATAAGTAATCAGGGAATCGAATAAGTAATTGGCCCTTAAGGAGTAACTAAAAGGTCAACGAGATCATTGTGATGCATAATAATGCATTTTGAACCATTTCTGATGGTAATTAGTAGCTAGAAATTGAATAAGTAATCAGGGAATCGAATAAGTAATCAGGGAATCGAATAAGTAATGGGCCCTTAAGGAGTAATTAAAAGGTCAACGAGATCATTGTGATGCATAATAATGCATTTTGAACCATTTCTGATGGTAATTAGTAGCTAGAAATTGAATAAGTAATCAGGGAATCGAATAAGTAATCAGGGAATCGAATAAGTAATGGGCCCTTAAGGAGTAATTAAAAGGTCAACGAGATCATTGTGATGCATAATAATGCATTTTGAACCATTTCTGATGGTAATTAGTAGCTAGAAATTGAATAAGTAATCAGGGAATCGAATAAGTAATCAGGGAATCGAATAAGTAATCAGGGAATCGAATAAGTAATTGGCCCTTACTGAGTAATTAAAAGGTCAACTAGATCATTGTGATGCATAATAATGCATTTTGAACCATTTCTGATGGTAATTATTAGCTAGAAATTGAATAAGTAATCAGGGAATCGAATAAGTAATCAGGGAATCGAATAAGTAAGTGGCCCTTAAGGAGTAATTAAAAGGTCAACGAGATCATTGTGATGCATAATAATGCATTTTGAACCATTTCTGATGGTAATTAGTAGCTAGAAATTGAATAAGTAATCAGGGAATCGAATAAGTAATCAGGGAATCGAATAAGTAATGGGCCCTTAAGGAGTAATTAAAAGGTCAACGAGATCATTGTGATGCATAATAATGCATTTTGAACCATTTCTGATGGTAATTAGTAGCTAGAAATTGTAATCAGGGAATAGAATAAGTAATCAGGGAATCGAATAAGTAATCAGGGAATCGAATAAGTAATGGGCCCTTTAGGAGTAATTAAAAGGTCAACGAGATCATTGTGATGCATAATAATGCATTTTGAACCATTTCTGATGGTAATTAGTAGCTAGAAATTGAATAAGTAATCAGGGAATCGAATAAGTAATCAGGGAATCGAATAAGTAATGGGCCCTTAAGGAGTAATTAAAAGGTCAACGAGATCATTGTGATGCATAATAATGCATTTTGAACCATTTCTGATGGTAATTAGTAGCTAGAAATTGAATAAGTAATCAGGGAATCGAATAAGTAATCAGGGAATCGAATAAGTAATCAGGGAATCGAATAAGTAATGGGCCCTTAAGGAGTAATTAAAAGGTCAACGAGATCATTGTGATGCATAATAATGCATTTTGAACCATTTCTGATGGTAATTAGTAGCTAGAAATTGAATAAGTAATCAGGGAATCGAATAAGTAATCAGGGAATCGAATAAGTAATGGGCCCTTAAGGAGTAATTAAAAGGTCAACGAGATCATTGTGATGCATAATAATGCATTTTGAACCATTTCTGATGGTAATTAGTAGCTAGAAATTGAATAAGTAATCAGGGAATCGAATAAGTAATGGGCCCTTAAGGAGTAATTAAAAGGTCAACTAGATCATTGTGATGCATAATAATGCATTTTGAACCATTTCTGATGGTAATTAGTAGCTAGAAATTGAATAAGTAATCAGGGAATCGAATAAGTAATGGGCCCTTAAGGAGTAATTAAAAGGTCAACGAGATCATTGTGATGCATAATAATGCATTTTGAACCATTTCTGATGGTAATTAGTAAGAAATTGAATAAGTAATCAGGGAATCGAATAAGTAATCAGGGAATCGAATAAGTAATGGGCCCTTAAGGAGTAATTAAAAGGTCAACGAGATCATTGTGATGCATAATATTGCATTTTGAACCATTTCTGATGGTAATTAGTAGCTAGAAATTGAATAAGTAATCAGGGAATCGAATAAGTAATCAGGGAATCGAATAAGTAATGGGCCCTTAAGGAGTAATTAAAAGGTCAACGAGATCATTGTGATGCATAATAATGCATTTTGAACCATTTCTGATGGTAATTAGTAGCTAGAAATTGAATAAGTAATCAGGGAATCGAATAAGTAATCAGGGAATCGAATAAGTAATGGGCCCTTAAGGAGTAATTAAAAGGTCAACGAGATCATTGTGATGCATAATAATGCATTTTGAACCATTTCTGATGGTAATTAGTAGCTAGAAATTGAATAAGTAATCAGGGAATCGAATAAGTAATCAGGGAATCGAATAAGTAATGGGCCCTTAAGGAGTAATTAAAAGGTCAACGAGATCATTGTGATGCATAATAATGCATTTTGAACCATTTCTGATGGTAATTAGTAGCTAGAAATTGAATAAGTAATCAGGGAATCGAATAAGTAATCAGGGAATCGAATAAGTAATCAGGGAATCGAATAAGTAATGGGCCCTTAAGGAGTAATTAAAAGGTCAACGAGATCATTGTGATGCATAATAATGCATTTTGAACCATTTCTGATGGTAATTAGGAGCTAGTAATCAGGGAATCGATAATAATCAGGGAATCGAATAAGTAATAGGCTAGACCTAGATCATTGTGATGCATTAAAAAAATCATTTTTATTTCTAAGTAATTAGTAGCTAGAAATTGAATAAGTAATCAGGGAATCGAAGTAAGTAATGGGCCCTTAAGGAGTAATTAAAAGGTCAACGAGATCATTGTGATGCATAATCATGCATTTTGAACCATTTCTGATGGTAATTAGTTGCTAGAAATTGAATAAGTAATCAGGGAATCGAATAAGTAATCAGGGAATCGAATAAGTAATGGGCCCTTAAGGAGTAATTAAAAGGTCAACGAGATCATTGTGATGCATAATAATGCATTTTGAACCATTTCTGATGGTAATTAGTAGCTAGGAAATTGAATAAGTAACAGGGAATCGAATAAGTAATCAGGGAATCGGAATAAGTAATTGGGATCCCTAAATAATTTAGATTTCTGATGGTAATTAGTATAAAAGGATCCTTCAACTGTAGAGCAATCATTTGTGATCTTCAAGGCATAATTCAATGTATCATTTTGTGGTAACTTGAACCATGGCTATCTTAAAACGACCATCTTGGAATTTACAAAATGCAGTCATTTTGAAATCATAATAAGAATAAAATCATTTAATGTATCAAACTCAACAACGTTTATTGTTTCTCACTATATTTGCTGTCAGGTGTTTAATTTGCTTCAAGTCACTTACCCAATTAGATGTATTTTATTCAGATATAGCTCGCAAAGTGGTGCGGTCATCTTGAAATTCAAAATACGGTCCTTCTAGTTTCTAATTATATATAAGTATCAAATGTAATCATGGAATAATGGACGTTAATAATGTATGGGTCTAGCTGGTATAGAACGTGAGACATGGGTCGCAGAAGGAGTTTTTTTTTTGGTGGCCATTTTGAAAACCAGTATGGACCGCGAATTTTTGGGGTACATTTTTTTCCTGAAACCTGATGTCCTAAAGAAAAGCCTGATTCCCATGTGCAAAGTTTCCATGCTTTCACTTCAAAATTTGAAATCCGATTTTGTCGAAAAAATCATTCACCTTAGCATTGCTCCACTAATGGTCAAATGATATATGTATTTCTTATAATGTGCTGATCCATCAGGATATTGTGCGTAGCTGCTCTGTACACGGACTCCGGTACATGCTTACACATCGTTTTGCCTTTTCAGTTTGGAATGAATATAAACTATATAAATATAAAACAATATTGCAATGATCCTTAAGAGTTATAGGCCACCGCATTTTCACAATGTAGTCCATCGACCTTTATACAAGTACTTTGACTCATTGCATTACTTCAAAAAAAAAATCGCTGATAATTCTATTTGTTATCATGACATTCTATTGTTGGAAATACAACTACTGAAGTATATTGGATTTACTTATAATCAATCTATTTTCATATGTGCTCTGTTTTTCAAATCCCTATTGGACCACGTCATTTTGATATTGCATTTCTGAACCGCATGACCACTATCCAGAAATAGAGTTAATCAAGGTAGTGTTTATAGTCATCGCTTTTCTTTCAAATATGCACATAAAACAAATCCTATTGTCATGAAACGTTTTATTTATTGCGACAAATACAAAATGCTGTTATCAAAACTTTTGATTTATCAATATTATTTTGCCCTGGGTAGAATATTTAGTTACCGCATATTGACCCAGGTATTATTTGATTCTACCAGGGCGGAATAACACCATATTGAAAAAAGTTCCATAAACTGATAAGTGCTGCATCATTTCTCATTGCAAATTAATGTGTTTACATGGTATGTATCATGTCCATGACCATTCCATCCCTATTTACCACACACAACTTCCCTTCTCACCATGCTTACTGATAACCTATAATAATATAAATTTCCATTTAAATTTTTCAAATCTGTGAAAGTTAACCTTGGCAATCTTGAAACAAAATGGAAATTGCTATGAAACATTCAGTAGCCATTAAAAGAATTAGTTCTCCCCAGTACATATCTCCTGTCTATCTCAACTTCTGGTGTTAGATACTAAAATACAGTTTCATTAGTTGAGTTAATGGCAATATAACAAATGTTTTTTTATTTTTGCTTTATTTTATTCACATATCATAAATACTGACAGGTGTTTGTTATACATAATAAAAGCATGAAGTTGTCAACATAAAGGAAATAAATTCTGTCGTTGACAATTAACCATAAACATGCCTAAACAATCTATTTCTGGAATAAAAATGTTCATAAATAATTAATCTGTTGCAATTAAAATACTTACAAGCACCTCCAAATCTATTAAATTGACTCACGCATATACATGTATTGATTTTTTAATTTATTTCAGCTTCAATTTATGGCTTATAACATGGAAAAGACGTATATCGAGAATTAATGATCAAATGATGCCTCACACAATGAGAAGCCTCTAAATGTAAAACACTGTATGTTTTTACTTGCACCATAAGAAATAAAATAAAAACATATTTGTTGTTTTAATCTCAATTTCTTTATATCCAACAATGTTATGATATTCACCCAAATAAACTTTTAGGTATACTGTCAACTGACAGTTTCACCAGCGTTAGTGTGATCACAACGGCAAATAACTGATAGATTAGTATTATATATCTACTTTATATTGGTCACAATCCATGCAGAACTCTAGGACAAGTAGCGATTTATAGGATTTACCTCTATTTCCCCTATTGGGCCCCGCCCCTCCTGCCCCCAGGGGGTCAGAGCCAAACTTTATACAAGTTCTGTTCCCCTTCCCCCAAGGATGTTTGTGGCCAAATTTGGTTACAATCCATGCAGAACTCTAGGACAAGTAGCGATTTATAGGATTTACCTCTATTTCCCCTATTGGGCCCCCGCCCCTCCTGCCCCCGGGGGGTCAGAGCCAAACTTTATACAAGTTCTGTTCCCCTTCCCCCATGGATGTTTGTGGCCAAATTTGGTCACAATCCATGCAGAACTCTAGGACAAGTAGCGATTTATAGGATTTACCTCTATTTCCCCTATTGGGCCCCGCCCCTCCTGCCCCCGGGGGGGTCAGAGCCAAACTTTATACAAGTTCTGTTCCCCCTTTCCCCATGGATGTTTGTGGCCAAATTTGGTCACAATCCATGCAGAACTCTAGGACAAGTAGCGATTTATAGGATTTACCTCTATTTCCCTATTGGGCTCCACCCCTCCTGCCCCCGGGGGTCAGAGCCAACATTTATAGAAGTCCTGTTCCCCTTCCCCAAAGAATGTTTGTGGCCAGATTTGGTCACAATCCATGCAGAACTCTAGGACAAGTAGCGATTTATAGGATTTACCTCTATTTCCCCTATTGGGCCCCCGCCCCTCCTGCCCCCAGGGGGTCAGAGCCAAACTTTATACAAGTTCTGTTCCCCTTCCCCCAAGGATGTTTGTGGCCAAATTTGATTACAATCCATGCAGAACTCTAGGACAAGTAGCGATTTATAGGATTTACCTCTATTTCCCCTATTGGGCCCGCCCCTCCTGCCCCCGGGAGTCAGAGCCTAACTTTATATAAGTTCTGTTCCCCTTCCCCAAAGGATGTTTGTGGCCAAATTTGGTTACAATCCATGCAGAACTCTAGGACAAGTAGCGATTTATAGGATTTACCTCTATTTCCCCTATTGGGCCCGCCCCTACCTGACCCCGGGGGGGTCAGAGCCAAACTTTATACAAGTTCTGTTCCCCTTCCCCCAAGGATGTTTGTGGCCAAATTTGGTTACACTCCATGCAGAACTCTAGGACAAGTAGCGATTTATAGGATTTACCTCTATTTCCCCTATTGGGCCCCGCCCCTCCTGCCCCCAGGGGGTCAGAGCCAAACTTTATACAAGTTCTGTTCCCCTTCCCCCAAGGATGTTTGTGGCAAAATTTGGTTACAAATCCATGCAGAACTCTAGGACATGTAGCGATTTATAGGATTTACCTCTATTTCCCCTATTGGGCCCCCGCCCCTCCTGCCCCCGGGGGGTCAGAGCCAAACTTTATACAAGTTCTGTTCCCCTTCCCCCAAGGATGTTTGTGGCCAAATTTGGTTACAATCCATGCAGAACTCTAGGATAAGTAGCGATTTATAGGATTTACCTCTATTTCCCCTATTGGGCCCCGCCCCTCCTGCCCCCAGGGGGTCAGAGCCAAACTTTATACAAGTTCTGTTCCCCTTCCCCCAAGGATGTTTGTGGCCAAATTTGGTTACAATCCATGCAGAACTCTAGGACAAGTAGCGATTTATAGGATTTACCTCTATTTCCCCTATTGGGTCCGCCCCTCACGCCCCCGGGGGGTCAGAGCCTAACTTTATACAAGTTCTGTTCCCCTACTACCCCAAGGATGTTTGTGGCCAAATTTAGTTACAATCCATGCAGAACTCTAGGACAAGTAGTGATTTATAGGATTTACCTCTATTTCCCCTATTGGGCCCCGCCCCTCCTGCCCCCGGGGGGTCAGAACCAAACTTTATATAAGTTCTGTTCCCCTTCCCCCAAGGATGTTTGTGGCCAAATTTAGTTACAATCCATGCAGAACTCTAGGACAAGTAGCGATTTATAGGATTTACCTCTATTTCCCCTATTGGGCCCCCCCCTCCTGCCCCCGGGGGGGTCAGAACCAAACTTTATACAAGTTCTGTTCCCCTTCCCCCGAGGATGTTTGTGGCCAAATTTGGTTACAATCCATGCAGAACTCTATGACTAGTAATTATTTCTTCTAGAGTTGGAATCTGGATGATAAAATAACGTTTACCATTGACCGATACAAAAGTATATAAATAGTGAAAATATTATTTTGTTTTAAAATTACTAATACATGAATAATTGGGTGCATGCCATTTCGGAAATTGTTCTTCAGATGTTCTATTCTGTATCTATTGGAATGAAGGCATATTGATCAGCCTGACTTTCATCTCAGATTTCTATAATCCTGTGCAATTTGTACATATACATGTATATAGTGCACTACAATCCATTAGATTTTAACCACGTACTTTCTTAATGTAACATGACTTCTTACTTGTTTCTCTGAATACAGTATTTGACCTAATAAGCACCAAGGGTACTTAAATAAGTAAAACTTAAAAAAAAGAGACTCTTAATGGAACCGAATGTAAACAAACCTTTTAGAAGTTATTGCACAAAGAAAGCAACCGGTATACAGTATTCATAATGGTTTTCTGACTACATTTGATGAAGATTAGTCAAGGTAAGTGAATATAGAGTCTGTAAAAGGAGGAGTGCATATAGGGAAGGGTGTTTATTGGTTGAATATAATATCTCCATCACTGTATATCACAGTTTATAGAATTAATAAAAGTTTTAGTACTTGGTAATCAGCAATAACTGAGTTATAACTGAATCTTTCAATTAAAGTTTACTTGATCGAGAAGAAAGACATTTTCTAAAATTCTATACAAAAACATGAATTATGAAAACCCAAAGAATGTGTTGAGTCTACTATTAAGCCTTTCCCACATACTACCATGGAGAGTGGGAACTTGGGTATCTTGTGTTTCCTCCTCTGTAACCATACTTTCGCTATCACTGCCATGTCGAACACGGAAATAGGACTCAATGTAGCCCCTACACATGGGGCATCTGTCTAACTGTCTAAAACATGACTGGCATACACAGGTGTGGCGACAAGGCAGCAACGCAAACGCTACCAGTTCAGTTTGACATACAATACATTCTTCTTCTTGCTCACTATTTCTGAAGTCTTGACTTTGGTGATCACTTTGTGTTAAAAGATTATCTTGATATTCCGATCTGCATGCACCTCTTCCATGAATGTGTCCATCATTCACAGATTCCTTGGGAAATGACAGATCTGTACCAACATTTGCCTCCCTATAGTTTTTACATATATCTGGCAAATTTCCATCCTTAGTAGAATGAACACGGTCTTCAGTTTCACTTGACTCAGGATTCTGTGTTTCACCTAATTGATCACCTTGACTAGAAGAATGTGGACTTGGTATTGTTTCGCTCGATTGATTTACTGGTTGAGATGATGTCCGAGAGTCTGGTGATGTTGATATAAAAAGAGGCTACAAAAAAAAGAGCAACAGTAAATGAATTTATCAATTTATCTTCTGGTGCAGAGTTAATTAGATTATACTATTTACAGATAGGATCATTAACTTTTAACTATTGTCTACTTTAAAATATAGACAATAATAGTATCAATGGTATTAAAACTTATTTTTACCTGTAAGGTAAACACCCTCTGGTTAGACGTTTTCATATATTGGTTCAGGATGTGGGAATCTTGCGAACAAACATCGTCCTTTAGATGAATCACACTGAACACAGCAACCTAAAAGTGTTTAAAGGTCAATATTAAATGCATCTTTGTCTATCTAATGTGATGCAAAAGTCCATCTTTTGAAATCAATTTTGATTCTTTCTTGGCTAAGTCAATGCAAATCACTCAAAGTCATACATATTCCACTATTGGTATTGTTAATGGCGACACAAGATATCAGGTGAGTTATGTAGTAAAATATATTAAGCATTAAGAAACCAATATTCTGTACAAGACAACAACCCAATATTCTGTACAAGATTTCCCACCGAATACTTGAAACATATTTACCACAGGCATGGGGTAATAGTAATAGTGTAGATAATCGTAATCAATTGTAATTACTTACATTTTCTCAAGTAATTGACAGTAATCAGTAATCGAAGGCTCTTTTGATTACTTGTAATCGTTATCAATTACAGTGAAAATTTACTGTGTAATCAAAATTGCATTTCGATTACGTTTCCATTACATTTTACAATATTGAAGTTGAATTTGGCAGCCAGTATACAAAGTTTCTAAAGTGAAAAGTTCAACTTGTCTGCTCTAGTTAAACTAAAACTGAAAATACAATATGTAGATGTAACAATGCCTATTGGTCTATAAATAATCTTTGATATTTAGTTTTCTGATGAGCTGTAAGACTCAAAGAAACAAGAGATCCCAGAGGGATCTTTGCACCCTCCAAAGAATGATCCTCATCTGATAATGGAAAGAGGAATCTTTTCTCTGCTTTTCAAACTTTTACTTCATATTAATACATATGAAATTTGAGAAAGATCCTTTCAGCACTGTCTGGGATATATAACAAGCTTCAATAATTACAATCTAATATGGCTACCTGTCGGCCATCTTGTTGAACTATCGATCTGCAATATGCACAACAAAGTTCCTAGGGGAACCTACATATAAAATTTGAGACAGATCGCTTCAGTACTATCTGAGAAATAGCAATAACAAACTTTAACTATCAAAATCTAAGATGGTGGCTTGGTGGTCATCTTGATGACTGATCGGTTCCAAAATTCAATACACATAACTAGGGTCCTCAGGGAACCTACATGTCAAATTTGAGAGAGATTCCTTCAGTACTTTCTGAGAAATAGCGGTAACAAACTTTTAACAATCAAAATCCAAGATGGCTGCAGGAGGCCATCTTGTTTACTGATCAATAAGACAGTCCCAATATGCAAAATGCACAACTAGGGCCCTAGGGAAACCTACATATATATTTGAGATAAATTCCTTTAGTACTTTCTGAAAAAAGCGGTAACAAAATTTAATTATCAAAATCCAAGATGGCTGCCTGGCGGCCATCTTGTTGACCATCTTGGTGGGCTAAAAAATTCTTCAAATTATATATTTAATTCTTTTCCATATATCTAACATGCATTTCATTGAAAAATTATAAGAGAAATATACTGCTACAAATTTCCACTTTCTCACTAGAAATTAAAGAAATAGATTTCGGGTTTTAAGATATCTACATGTTGTGTTATCAATTAACCATATACGAAGAATGCACATGGTATTTTCTAAAACACACCAGTTTAACAAGAGGCCCATGGGCCTTAACGGTCACCTGAGATTGGATATAGAATGAAACAAAGACAGTCTATATATATATATATATATATATATACAATGTATACTCGCCCTTGGAGTAGATCAGTGATTTATTAATTTGACTTTTTAATCTATGAAGAGTATTTGCTTCCATCAACCCTATTTGGCCACGCCCCTCTGGTTCCCCAAGGACTCAGCGAGGACCGATATGGATGTTAAAATGCTATATCTCAGACTAATAAATCTAATCAAGTTTGACTCATTTTTGCTAGTTTTGCTAAGAAAATTGAACAAATAATGTTCATAAATGTGTTTTTTCTAAATAAACTAAAGTAAACTTGCCCCCCTCCCCATGGGAAACGTGAGACTCCAGGGTCATATAATTCACAGCTTTTATAAAACCCCTTAAGAACTTTCCATCAATAAAATAATATTTGATTCTACCATTTCCAGAATTTTATACTGTTTTAGCCTATTTGACCCCTTTTGGCCTCACCCCTCTACCCAAGGGGGTCGGCTGGGACCAATATGGATACAATGTTAAAATGCCATCTCAGACTTATAATTCTAACCAAGTTTGACTCATTTCCTATGAAAATTGAGCAAAAGATGTTCATAAATGTGTTTTACCTATATAAACTGTAGTAAACTTGACCCCCTCCCCAGGGGAAAATGTGATACCCCAGGGTCATATAATTCACAATTTTTGTAAAAGACCTTAAGACTTTTCTATCTACGAAGAATATTTGATTCTACAATTTCCAGAATTTCAGAAGAAAATTTTTGAAATTTTAGCCTATTTGACCCCGCCCCTAAGGCCCCTTGGGGTCAATCATGGAAAATTTGATTAATGGGATTCAATTGCCATCTCATACTGATAATTCTGACAACATTTGACTTATTTATTATTACAAATGACCAAATGATGCTCCAAAATGTATTTTTCCTATATAAACTAAAGTAAACTTAACTCCCTTCCCAGCGGCAAACGAGAGACCCCTGGGTCATATAATGGAGAGTATTTGATTCTACCACATCTGTGAGTGGAGAAGAAGATTTTTGGGGACCATATATTTCACACTTTTGATTGGCCTTATGCCTTAGAAAGTTTGTGTAAAATTTCATTGAAATTGCTTCAGCAGTTTTGGAAAAGAAGTAGAAAATGTAAATTGTTTAGGGACTTATGGCGGACGATGCACAACCCACAAGGGATGACGACAGACAAAAGTCAATTAGAATAGGTCACTTGAGACTTCATTACAGGTGACCTAAAAAGCGTGTTGTGGAACAGATGTAAACTTGTAACAGGAAAGTTTGAAAAATTCCACTTAAACTACAACATTTTGAAGTAATTGTGCCCATGCCTGATTTACCATATTCACTGTATTTTGTGCCACTCCCCCTATATTAATCATCCCTCTCTTTTTCTGGAGAAGGAGATAAGTTGTACAAATGCCCCCATCCCATGATGTTTTACAACATGTGATGCTTGTAATATCAGCATCGTATCTCATATTACATGAACTTGCATGTCTTTTACATGTTAATAACAATGTGTCTCAAAGGATAAAAGGCATACCAGGTATGCATGAATACTGTAACAGCTTAATGTGCGATGAGTACAGAAAGAGTTCAAATATGGCGGACCTTTTTCGTCCACAACTTACATTTTGGTAATAAGCGCCATCATTGTTACAATTTTTAAGCATTCTGGCATATGTGGTATTCATATATTCAAATATGATGGTATACAGTGTTTTTTGCTTACAATCTTTGGATTCAAGGAATAATCTTCATCTTCCAATCCTGGTAGAAATGTGACGACCATGGCTGGGTATTTCTTTCTTGGAGGCTCTCCCAGGGCATCAGAGGACATCTCCTCTGGGCACTGAATATGCTCATGTCTTGAGTCGCATGGATTCAATCTAAATTAAAGAATTCACATGTAATTTACAGCTTGATAAAAGTAACTATTTATTGATTACCCTATAAATACTGCCCATATCAAAATATGAATTATATGGATTTGCATTGATAATTATAGGACTGGCTAGAATTCAGAATTAAAGGAAAGTCAAAAGAAAACAGTGACAGATCGATAGCAAGTACATGACTATAGCATCTGTCATTAACTCATGACCCAACGGTGGAGGACTAGTGGATGAATGCCAGACTCCAATTGTCTTTAACAGCTTAGCCTTTGACTCTTAGATAATGAGTATTGATAATGCAAGAAAAATGTCTTACTCTTTGTTTTCATTACAGAATAATGTATATCCATCCAGCCAAGACTTTGCTTGTAAATGATTAAGAATTTGTTGCCATGGTGTCTGTATAGCTTTGTGGAACTCTTCTAGGTCTATCCCCCAATATACTTGCAGTATGCACTTCTTCAGTAAAGAAAGCTGAATGTGTAAGCCATCTAATTTGTAGAAGAAGAAATAAATATTGTCAAACAAATTCAAAGCATTGTATAGTGGTCTGTCTTGAAATGTCATTAAAAATAAGTTACTTTCATTGTGTTCATTTTCATGTGACCCTAAAAAAAATCACGAATCATTTATATACCTTAAATTGGACTAGATGTACCACGTAATACCCCGATAGTGTTTGTGCGGGACTAGTATCTCCAGTGGTAATGGAACATAGTTATTTGAAATGACGTTAATATCTTTTGACATCATTTCATCACCAATAGAAACAATAGTCATGCATAAATGTTATCAGGTATCACATATGGTACATGAATCATTCCCTTTGGGACATTTTGGCGTTGGAAAATTTTTAGCGTTTTTTTTTTTTTTTTTTTTTTTATCAAAATAGGGTAGTGAGTATGTGATATCAAAACTAGTTTTGTATTGTACAATATTTTTTTTACATTAAATAGAAACTGGATCGAAGTTGTGAGTATTGACCTGTATATATATATAGTTCATGATAAGGAATGGACCAAAATTAAATTCCAAATCTAAAAGGAAATTTTTAACTAAAATATAGGGCTCTCCAATAACAAACTCACCTTTGAGGCTACTTGATACACCTGGCCTCAATTTTACAGAGAATGGGTTGACCATGTCTGTAACACATTGTTCTACTGCAAGATTGACTTGCTGTACCGATGTTGAATTGAGATTCATGAATATGTTTTCATTGTTCAATCTGAAAAAAGTAATTGGTTAACTGTTAAAAAGGAAAAAAGAACTTAATTATACATATCACCCATGTTGGCTTATAGTCCAAACCACATAGCATCCTTATTGGGTTGGGACTGGAAATTGTACAAACTAGATCTGTTATCATGAAGCATAAATGTATATCCCTCCACCCTATAAGGATTATTGCCACAAAGTTTTATTGAAATCCCTCCAGTAGTTTAGGAGTAGCTGTTCAAACCTTTTGTAACAAAGGGGCATAGCTCTGGAAAAGGTGGAGGTATTTTGTTCCAATATAGATTCCATCTTCACTGAAATGACGTTAATATCTTTTGACGTCATTTCATCACCAATAGAAACAATAGTCATGCATAAATGTTATCAGGTATCACATATGGTACATGAATCATTCCCTTTGTGATATTTTGGCGTTGGAAAATTTTTAGCATTTTTTTTTTTTTTTTTTTTTTTTATCAAAATAGGGTAGTGAGTATGTGATATCAAAACTAGTTTTGTATTGTACAATATTTTTTTTACATTAAATAGAAACTGGATCGAAGTTGTGAGTATTGACCTGTATATAGTTCATGATAAGGAATGGACCAAAATTAAATTCCAAATCTAAAAGGAAATTTTTAACTAAAATATAGGGCTCTCCAATAACAAACTCACCTTTGAGGCTACTTGATACACCTGGCCTCAATTTTACAGAGAATGGGTTGACCATGTCTGTAACACATTGTTCTACTGCAAGATTGACTTGCTGTACCGATGTTGAATTGAGATTCATGAATATGTTTTCATTGTTCAATCTGAAAAAAGTAATTGGTTAAACTGTTAAAAAGGAAAAAGAACTTAATTATACATATCACCCATGTTGGCTTATAGTCCAAACCACATAGCATCCTTATTGGGTTGGGACTGAAAATTGTACAAACTAGATCTGTTATCATGAAGCATAAATGTATATCCCTCCACCCTATAAGGATTATTGCCACAAAGTTTTATTGAAATCCCTCCAGTAGTTTAGGAGTAGCCGTTCAATCCTTTTGTAACAAAGGGGCATAGCTCTGGAAAAGGTGGAGGTATTTGTTCCAATATAGATTCCACACATCTTCACTGTATAAGAGATTTTGCTTGGGGGGGGGGGGGCTATTGGTAACTGGTCCAAAAGAGATCAATTTAACTACCATGATATATTCACAGGAGTTTGACATTCTGTCAATAAGATATAGTATAAATATATATTAAAATATCTCTATATACTATATAGTGTTTTTATATAGAACGTATATAGGGATATTTTTATATATATTTATACTATATATTATTGACAGAACAACTCCTGTAGTATATCCATATATCCATATACATTTATTCATATGACTTCTTTTGTTTGTGAAACTTAGTCGTGGAATTCCAGCTTTTGATATAGTAGATGTCTGTTGTAGGGCCAGAGCACACTAACAGTAATGAAAGCATGAGAAAATGTAACTCAGATGGTTTTATACAAATGACGGAGGAGTGACAATATGAGATTAATTCGAGGTTCAATTTAATCCAGAACCCTATAGCTAGCAGTATAACTCATAGTACTTTTGACCACAGGATTTTGACGTTCTGTCAATACTATAAAGTATATAACGTTAGGGGTATTTTTTTATATAATATTAGTGACAGAACGTCAAACTCCTGTGTTTTGACCTACTGGGCCCATTGGGTTGCATATTGATCACTGCATAGTAAAATTGATTCAATATATATATAAACGAAATACAATTAGTGCAGAATATACTGAAGTTACCGTTACGGCTTGAATATTAAGCCTATCGTACGAAGTTAGTGTCAGCGGCGACCTCGTCATCACGAGGTGTCAAATTTTCCAATAAGAAATCAAAGATTAAACAATTTCATTTTCGAATACAATCGATATATTGAAAAGCATAACCTTGCTTACCTTAAAATAAACACGACCATAACAATGAAACACACAACAATAGTCAGAACGGAGTAGAAACTTGAATAATCTGCAAACCAAAAGAGCATTATCGATAGTTCGTCTGCCATATTGATATTTTCTCGCCTCTTTTTACTGAAGAACTCCACTCGCGTACACCGCTGAATGTGGTCGATTTTAAACTCGGAAAGGGTTCATTTTGATATTATTTATGGATGAATTTACTTGGTTACCAATGCATGAAAGATAAAATACAGGGTAGAAATGATTTTCGCTAAACAAAACACTTTAAATATCATATTTCGATAGAATTTCACCAACACACACGATTATGGAAAAAATCGTCCTCTGATTGGTCAATAATATCGACCTTTTACCTATCGTGTACGTGTTGTTTTTTTTGATTGGTTGAATACATAATCAAGAGAAATTTGATTGGTTGTTTATGAGGAGCCTAAGCGTGCCATGTTTTGAGTAACAAAGGAACGGTAGAAACCGTAATAAGGTCGGAGATGTGAACGTAAACAAACGTATAAGTCTTAAATCGTGAGAAATGGCTCCCAACATTGACTCATACATCGTTCACAAGCTGAACGACATGAGAGTTAATGGATCAATGTGTGACCTGGAACTAGTGACTGAAGATGGAACGTGTGTACTTTTACACAGTGTTGTTTGGGTAGCAGCATTTGAAGACCCTTCCTGTTTGAGAGAAATGGGGAAAGAGTACATTGTATCATCAAATCAGTTGGATATTTTTGGTGTTAGTGGAAATATGCTTATAAAGGTTGTGGACTTTATATATGGGAAGAAAGTGAAACATACTGATGAACTGAAAAAAGCTCTAGAGAAATTTGGGATGAAGGACTGTTCCTCATACCTCACTGGTTTGAAGTATCACAAGGACTCCAACTGTGTCAGAGAGAAATATGCAGCTGTTGAAAACAAACTTGCAGATACAAACGATTGCAAAAGTAATGGGGACAAGATCAGTATTACACCAATTGTAACAGTGAAGACTGAACAAGACATTGCAAATATGGAATGTGACTACATTCAGGAAAAACATGCAGAGAGAAAAAGGAACTCCATTAGTGAACCCAGAGAAGAAACATTTTCTGAATATGAGGACAAAGACTTTGATATTGACCTTAGTGTAGTAAAAAGTGAGCCATTATCACCCGGTGTCTCACAGTGCTCGTCCGAATCCTTTTCCTTTACTAAGGATATGTCTGCTTCCTCTACTGGTGATTTTGATTATGAGACAGTTGTAAAGAGTGAACATGATATGGAATCATCTGTGGGTACAAGTCAAATACAATGTGGAACTATTGAAACTGAAACTGCAGAGTCAAAAAAAGATGGCCAAAAAACAGCATTAAGCACTGGTCCAATGCTTTTGAATGTTATGAGCCTGCCAGTCCAAAGACTTAAAAGACGTGTAAGAAAAAAGAAACTAGCAACATCAACCCCAAGAAGACTGCAAATGCTGCTTCCGAAACAAATTGAAAACCCACCCAGTGAGAAAGCCCAGTCTTCTAAACCGCCATCTTCTCATTCTTCTGGTCCCGAAGCATCAAACACCATATCATGCAATTCAAAAAATACGCCAATAGTGCCCAAAAAAGAAAATGGTGACCAAAACACTCCTACGAAGAATTCTGTGAATTTGGAAAAAGGTAACATTTCTGCCAATTCTGGAAAATCTGGAGAAAGTAAATCAACACTGTTGAATGGTTCAAAGGACAATCTTCTTAGCCCAGAGCCTGTAAAACTGTTTGTGAATAATTCTAACTTAAATGCATTACAAATTGGAGTTCCATGGAACATTGTAGTTAATGGTAGTGGAGCAAATGCATCGAATATCACTTATTCACAGAACTTGCCATTTTCTACCGTAAAATCTAATAGTATAACAACCACCACCACAGCAATGGCACCATCTATATGTACATCGGTTAGAGCCCCTGTTGCCATAAGAGCTATGCAGCCAGATCAGAATGTTGCTTTAAAGAATTCACAACCAGTTCAGAACCATCTAAATCCAATCGCAGTGCGCTTTGGAGCAGTTCCAAATATGCAGCAAAGTTTTGGTACAAATCAAAGTCCACAAATAATTGGGAGTGCTGGAACATTTCTAAATCCTATGGCAATTGGTTCTCCAGTTGTTGGTTCAATACCACTCGGAAATCCATTGGCCACTGGACCTATAATAGGTAATTTTGGGTGCCAGGTCTTACAAAATCCTGTCACAGGAACAGTTTCACTGGCCAATCCAGTAAGTAGTACATCACAGAACAAGGCAACTTTACAGAACAACTCTGGAACAGTCAACGTTATGAATAAACAGTTGGGATCTCTTGTTTTTGTGAATTCTGGTGTGACCGGCAACCCACAGATGGCTCCGCAATTCAACTTTGTTGCATCTCCTCAAACTAGTTCAGTGCCTTCCAACAATGTCTTGCCAAGTGCCCTTCCATTTCAATCAGCACTAACTGGATTGGGTAATTTGCATAATGCGATAGGATCTCCGCAGGCAAATGCTAGTATCATTGCTGGCACTCCAGTCCATTTCAAGGCAGCTGCTGGTGCTAATGTGTCTCCACAGCTTGTATATACTACACATCCAATACCTTCATCATCAGCCATAACATCTCCAAAAGTTCTAGAGACACAGAAATCTTTACCGGTGACGGTCTCAGAGTTGCAAGGTTGCAAGGACAAAACTGATTCAAGTGCAAATGACAAAGAAGGAATGAAGAATTTTGATGGATCAATAGACAGTGACAAATCTTTGGAGTTGGATTTAAGCAAGGAAGATGCTGATGTTAACAAACAAACAAGAAATATCAAGAAGACAGACAAAGTGTCTTCCGTCTTAAATAAGACAGCGTTGCAGTTTCAAGATTTTGATCCTGTAACCAAAGTGGCAACGTATGCACCAGTGTCATGGTCAAGAAAATCTTCTCGCACTTATGCTGGAAGAAAGAAAATTACAATGATTGGACGTCAATCCTTTCGAAGGAAAGAAAAAGTATTAGATCCCTCGCAATCATCCTTGCCTAAGAGGAGAGGACGCCCTCCCAAAAACCAAAAACCTTTCGTGGATTTAACAGAACCAGCAGCCAATGATAAAATTTCAACAAGGTCAAGTTCCAAAAGAAAACCAGAATCACCAAATACGTCCAATGATCAAAACCAAAGAACTTCCAATGAGCAGATCTCAAAACCTTCTAATGATAAAAAATTGGATAATACAGTACCTTCAAAATTTCGACCAATTGCCCCCAAATCGATCCATGCTGTAGACAAAACTTCTTAATAGAAATCTCCAGAAAAATAATATTCAGGATTCTTGGATGATGGTTGTAAGAGGATAATTCAAATGTTAGCTACCAGTATTAACTTTTTTGGATCATAAATGTTAGAAGTGTATAGATAATTTTATTCATTTTAATTTGAGGAAAATTGAAATTGTGAAAATAGTTCATTTCACTTATGATAATTTACTAATATTTTTTATAACCTTAGAAAAAGCTGAAGATATCATCAACACAACAAATACAATAATTACATTTGAGATTTTTGACAATTACTATCTGCATGGTATCATAATGTTTTTATATGAATAATGTATAAAATTTTCCACTGGTCTCTATGTTTTGTGTAAATGATGCTGTCTTTTCTTAAAATGCACTATAACAGGGTTTGTGCATTGGTTACCTTTCTACTTTTTTATGTGTTATTTTATTTTTAGGGCACTTTTCTTATATGTTATAGCTACAAAATGTAAAGTTAGATTTGACCCCAATATTGTTACTATCTGCAGGTGTAGTTACAATTAAGATATATCAAGAATATACGATTTCTGAGTATAATTTTGGTACAGCTGTTGATGAAACTTGATGCTTGTAAACATGCCTTCATTTTAAACTGGTCACTATAGAAGTTACAATCATTTCCAAACAGAAGTCAGAAAGTTCATGACCTGTTCTTGGAAGAGTTCGTAAATATGTCACATAGTTACGGTATAGTCACATATTGTTCTCATTACAATGTCAACTAACTTCGAATTTAAATAGAGGGACCCACTTAAGCTATGATCAATTTTTATTTGAATTTTTTTAACATATGTTTCCGAATCATATATAGTGTCATCTTGACTTCTATTTAATCTTATTTCTGTATGGTTTACAACAGAATTGCAGAATTCTTCTGAATCATGAAAAATTTCTGGCAGATATGTATGTTGGACCTTAAGGTCATTTACAAGTAGGATTTTCCCTTGGGGAGGGAGTCAAGTTTACTTTATAGTATGTATATGTGTATTGGGACTCTTTTTAGATTAGTCCTCACTAAAATTTAAGGGTCATAAAGATATCTTAACTCATAAAGAGTCAATATTTGGGTGACTGTCAAATCTGTTGGCTGTTTTGTAGTTATATAACATCATATGCTTATGATATGCTTAATTGTATTCTCTTGAAATCCATATCTAACAAAAAATGAATACAGACTATGGATTTACGGGTAGTCTTGAATAACTTTTGTCTACTTGTTTTGTGTCTTGACAAATATCTTTTCTTGTCAAAATTTCTTAGTTTGGGGTTATATAAAGATTTTTATGGACCCACTGTGGCAACAGAATTTAGAAATAAAAGTCATTCAAAAGCATAATTTTTTGCATGTCCTAGAATTTTGGAACTTTGTTCAGCCATGAATATTTCATAATATATCATTGATTTTAATACATATATATAAATTATGTAGATGTACTTTTTTTAGCGCAAATGCAGGAAACTAAATTATAATTTATCAGAGCGGATATATATTAGCGCAACTCGGTGGTTCGATACCAAAATTTAGCGCTGTACATGAATTTGCACTTCAAAGACATCACAAGAAATGCTAGAATAAAGCTACCTCTACAGTAAGTACATTTACAGTATATACAGTGTATATAAAACATATCTACATTTTTGTGAATAGTATAATAATGTTTACCAGACATTTTGAATATGAATTATTGACTCATTAGCAACCATGATGAAACAAGAAAAATATACTGTAAAATATTCATTGTGCATAAAATATTTAAAAATTGATATTGGTATTGCTGTGTAATCATCAGAACATATACTGTTTTATATTTTATTGTTTTTGTGCTTCTATAGCTACACAACCAAAATGTTTACCATGACCTAATTTTATAGCTTCATACATTTCGGAGAAGAATTATTTAGTCATACATGATCATGATGATGTGGTAATGATAAGTATCATTTCCTTTGCTTTTTTTTTGGTATGGATTTTGAAATACTGGTACATACTGATCATTGTTAAAATGTGTACATTGGATGTCAATTATATAGTTTATACAATATTTTTTATAAGTGTTGTTATTATAAATGTAAATAATGTATAACCCAAAACCTACTGTATAGCTGGTAATTTTCAAGGTAAAAATAAAATTGTGTTTTTCACTGAGTTTATAAAAAAGATTGCTTAAAAATGCTCCACCGCCGACAGAGCATAAATGATCTTCATCATTTGAACAATAATTGGTGTTTAATCGTATATGTATATATGTCTAATTAACAACAACAAAATATAAAATTATCTATTTTGCCTTTGGTGCATGCACAATCAGTACTTATTCCATATAGGATATAGTGCCACAGAATTTTTTCGGGATGCAAGTAATTATTTTTTTATATTTCTTACTTGAAGTAAAATTAGAAGCTCAAATTTTTCAATGCTGGTAATGGTATAAAGTACGGTAAGTAACTTTGTAACTGAAGAAAAATATCAAATTGTCCGCTCCTGTTTTTGATAGTGGAAAAAACACCATTTGTCAGTGTTGGAGCACCTTTAATATTCTGATTTTAATAACAATTCATAACATTGCTTAATTATTTGTAGATTAATTCTTAAAGGCCCACTACCTTTCCGGAGCAAAACTTTAAAGGTTTCTTAAAAACATTAATAACAAAAGAAAATATATATCGATGGCTTAAGATGAGGTTACAACACCAAACATATGCAAGATTTCCTGTCTAATGTACGATATCAGTGGAGATTCATTTCGCTGTTTTGCCGTCTGGCGCAGTGATAGTCAACTACCACGCGGCATTTAGGACGACGGCGGGAAACATAAAACGACCCGCGTTATGAAAATTAACATTTTATTTATCCTAATTAAACAGTTCCGAAGGTGATGATAAGTGTGCTAGTAAACGTATAGTTAATAACTTCTGCGACTCTACAAAATTATTGATCTCGTTTTACATTCCTATTTTAAAAATTAAAAGCTGTTTCGGAAAGGTAGTGGCCCTTTAAATTGTGACCTCGGCTCAATAATTCTCTTTGCAATCACAGAAATACCATCCCCATGAAGATTACTAGCTATACAATATACCAAATAGAGCGTTAGATGTCAGAGACTTGGCAATGGAGTCTACACTTTCCACAATTGTAAAATGACAATTTTAATCTTCACGTATGAATGTGAGAAGTACATTTATTTTTTAGTAAGAAGTCCAAATTTGAAAGAGTGCTTGATGGATTAAGACTACAAAAATCATCTAATGAAAATATCATTTATATCTTTATTGAAACGTACTTGTACACATATGGTACAAAATGCATTAGTAATTTAAATAAATGGTGATAGTTTTGATAAAAAAATGGTTTCTTTGTTATTTTAAAATTTATTATTTACATGTAATACCTGTTAAGTAGTATTGTTTTTAACCAAACAAGCTCTTCAGCCATTTAAAAAAGGAGATATGGGAGGGGAGCACATACAAGCAGCAGCTTTGTTTCCTTAAAACATGCATTTGAGACCATGGAAACCAAATTTGAGTTGCTATTTTGGATAATAGGATCACTGACTGCCATCCCTCAAAACCAACAACATCCATTTGCCAACTTTTAGTTATGTTTATTTTGACATTTCACTTGAAAATAATAGCAAACAAGTAAGTTATCGTTTAATCAATTATTAAAATTGATTTTCAAAATAGCAATTTTGGATTTCAAAATTTCAAACCAATCTAGAATTCCTCGACTTAAACATTTTGACAAAAATTGCTGGTAGACAAAAAAATTACCCACAATACACTGTTTGTATCTTAATTTTAACTTATCACCAGAATTAATTATAAATTCCATCGTAATGGTTTCTCTAATTCCTTTTAACTTAGATGCATGACCTTGGAGTCTAGGGTTAGTTTTGACATATGATCATATCAGCAGCAAGAGTAGAGTGAGATAACATATGACCTTGGGGTCAGGTGTCAGCTGTGACTATTGAGATGAATTGTGATATATGACCCTGGAATTGCAAGTGAGACATGTCCTTGCAGTAGATACAAAACTGAGACGTATTACCTTGGAGTTGAGAGTTAGCTGTGACATATGACCTTGGAGTTGACAGTGACATTACCTTGGAGTAGAGAGTTAGCTTTGACATGTGACCTTGGAGTAGAGACAAAACTGTGACATATGACCTAGGAGTAGAGAGTTAGCTGTGACATATGACCTTGGTGTAGAGAGTTAGCTGTGACATATGTCCTTGTAGTAGAGAGTTACCAGGTAGCTGTGACATATGATCTTGGAGTAGACAGATAGCGGTGACATATGACCTTGGAGTAGGGAGTTAGCTGACTGTGACATATGACCTTGGAGTAGACAGGTGATAGTGACATGACCTTGGAGTAGACAATTAACTGTGATATGTGACCTTGATGTAGAGAGTTATATATAGCCGAAACATATGACCTTGGAGTAGAGAGTTAGCTGTGAGATATGTCTTTGGAGTAGAGAGTTAGCTGTGACATATGACCTTGGTGTAGAGAGTTAGCTGTGACATATGACCTTGAAGTAGAGAGTTGACAGTGACATATGACCTTTGATTAGAGAGTTGATTGTGACCTGACCTTAGAGCAAGGGATAACTAGGACCTCCAGAGATTGTATTCTGTTGAGAGGAATATTCAAATACCTGGGTAACTTCATATACAAAATTATCTGATGTTACTAATGAAAACTTCTGTAACCACACACAAAGTCATTTACAATGGGAGTATTGCATTTACTAGTAAACTAAGATCACATCTTTATTATCTTTTTCAATATCAATGAATGTGAATGTTTAGATACATTAAGATTTTAGTGTGACAAATCGTAATCCCACAGTTGATTGCACTACCCTATGATACACGTATCATACTTGATCAGTATAGTGTAGCAATCAACTATGGGACTATGGCTAACCTTAATATATTTACAATATACAACAATAATTTGTTACCTGTGCTGAAAGGTCATATTTTTTTGGATAAAAACATACAAAAAATAACAACCAAAAGACAGTTATAAAATTTTGTTTATTACACAATCTACAGAGTAAATGGTGTATGTAAATGGTGTATATTCATTCCCACACTTCTTACAAGGGACCTATTGTCTAAAATGATCATATAACCAGATCAATCAGAGTATTAGAGAAGTATACAATATGACTCGGCAGTACAGTGGCGCTAAGAACAATATCCTAAACAATAGAAATGTCTTATTATGTCATCTTGGAATCATTCAAAGTAGTGTTTGTGGGATTCAAAATGTGAACCAGTTCATTAACATCATGTCAGAATTTCTAAAATTGATTTTCAAAAAAACAGTCATAGTTGCAAATATGCATGGATGGCAATTTACAGATTTTACTGTATACATATATCCAGGGGTCTATGCTAGTAATTTCAAAAACAATTTAAAATGTCAAATTGCAAACTTCCCTGAAAACATATCTATGATAAATAAAAGCACATGATATGAACTATGGCCATATTGTCAATTCTTTTAAAAGCTAACACAGTCTAGCCCTCAGTTGAGGTCAACTCTGAAGGGCTGACCCTGCCTCCCCCTGAGATCCACCGGACGCTGCTCCCTCACTCTGCTCCATCACATCTGTCCCTGATACAGGGCCACTTCCTGTGTCCTGTTCCACAGATGATTTGGATGCTGTGGAGTTTTTTGAAGCATTAGAGGATTGGTTTTTGGGATTATTCCACTTCTTTTGCTTTTTTCCTTCATCCTGTAACAAATGAAATTTAGACGATATACTGGTATTTCAAAAGAGCACTACAAAGGTGTGAATTGCTTATTACCAAAGGATCACTCAGAATTAAAGCTTAGGGTTTAATCCTTTTATGTGTTTTTTTATAGCTTCCTTTTAATAACCAAGGTCATTCAATGCATGCTGATTTTTAAGTGACGGAAAGTTTGAATACCTAAAGAAGAAACACTGATAGACAATCGATATAAACAAGTTATAAATAAGTTTTTAACCTGAGATCCTGTGGTAGTAAAATATATGTATCTAAACCAATAAGCCACCATGTTAGATTCTGCAACCTCTAAACTCTTTATAAACTTTGCTACCTCAAATTTCACAATTCCTATTATATAGATGATTCAAAAGATTGCATCAATGTTTTCAATACAAATAATTAATTACAGATGGTGCTTTACTCAAAATGTTGAAAAAGTCATAAAAAAGTTAAGTTACCTGAAGAGATTCGGGAGATTCTAGAGGTATTGTGACAGGTCCATCATTTTGTATATGAACTTGCATGTGAGCTCCAAACACTCCATCTGCAACGAAACAAATGTTGATTAATATTGATATACATTTACAAGATTTTAAAAGTGACACAGTGGTTTCATTTTTTCTTTCTCTTTGAACAAAGGCAATTTGAGGTGATTGGATGGTGCAAATGTTACACAGTTTGATTGCCACATCAAAGGTGTTTTGATGACTCAGTGGTTTCACTTTTTCAATCGTTTAATTGTCCAATCTGAGGTGACTGAATACATTTGTATTATCATTATATACTCTTCATTTTGGGGTAAATAAAAATAATAATAATAATAATAAATGACCATTGCAGACTGTTTGATTGACCATGGAAGAGTGTGTTTGATTGACCATGGAAGAGTGTGTTTGATTGACCATGGAAGAGTGTGTTTGATTGATCATGGTAGAGTGTGTTTGATTGACCATGGTAGAGTGTGTTTGATTGACCATGGTAGAGTGTGTTTGATTGACCATGGTAGAGTGTGTTTGATTGACCATGGTAGAGTGTGTTTGATTGACCATGGTAGAGTGTGTTTGATTGACCATGGTAGAGTGTGTTTGATTGACCATGGTAGAGTGTGTTTGATTGACCATGGAAGAGTGTGTTTGATTAACCATGGTAGAGTGTGTTTGATTGACCATGGTAGAGTGTGTTTGATTGACCATGGTAGAGTGTGTTTGATTGACCATGGTAGAGTGTGTTTGATTGACCATGGTAGAGTGTGTTTGATTGACCATGGTAGACTGTGTTTGATTGACCATGGTAGACTGTGTTTGATTAACATACAAAAGGTTGCTGTGTGGTAATATATGGTACCACAATTAGCTGTCTTCAACAATGAGGGATCATTGGAAGCATAGTTGTAAAACATTTCCTTTTTATCTTGGTTAAATGTTTAAGTGCCCAATGGGAAGTGGCTGGGAGGAATCTGCAAGACACATACTTGACTGACATCCCACATGTACTGGTATGAGAGATGTCAATGTCATGGTTTATAAATGAAGATGCATATCTTTTCCTCTACATTTTCGATTATTTAGTTTCTAAAGTGTATTGACCTTTAATTTTTGATGGATTATATGCTTCTCCCATCTTCCTGACGAATTCAGCATAAAACTCTTGTGACATTTCTGGAGGCATAGCAGAATGAAAATCTGGCTTGTTGCCCTTCAAAATCATACAGAGAGTAAACTGCAATTAAACAATAAAAAAAATTAATTGCCTCATATATCAAATAAATACAGAAAATGAATGATTCAAAAAGCAAACAATATCAACAATTTTATCATTACCAAGCACTTAATGATATGGACTAACACTGCACATACCTGGCTCACACATAAAACATCATAGTTTTTCTCCATTACATTTTTAGACCATCTTTTTCCCTGATCATCATCAAATAACCTTAGATTAAGCAATTTCCGTACCCTGAAAAACAAACAATGAGCAAAATATTTTTTTTCTTAGTTATTTGTTTCAAAGTTTCTTAAAAACTGTTTAACATGTTACTTTTTTCCTGATTAGATATGTCCATTATTCTCAATGAATTGAGATTTTAATTCATTTGCACAATGAAGCATAAATAAACCAAGTGGAATCAAATTTAATAAATTCCTTCATTTACTAACAATTTCCCCATACATTATTCACTGATGTCACAAATTAAAGACGTTCCACCGCCGACAGAGTATATATGATACCCATCATTTGAACAATAATTGGTATTCAATCGTGTATATTATGTCTAATTAACACAAAAAAAGTTATATAAAATAATTTCTTTTGTCTTTGGTGCATGAACAGTTAGTACTTCATTTCATATAGCATATAGTGTCACCAAATTTTTTCGAGATGCAATTAATTATTTTTCATATTTTTAACTTGAAGTAAAATTAGAAGCTCAAACTTTTCAATGGTGGTAAGGGTGTAAAGTAAGCAACTTTTGTAACTGAAGAAAAACACTAAATGGTCTTTTGTTGTTTTTGATAGTGAAAAAATACCATTTGTCAGCGGTGGAGCATCTTTAACCTTGGAGTTAATTTAGATTATTCTCCACAATGATATTAATTCCAACTGTGTGTTAATTTGCAAAGTATGATAGCTTTGTGTTAAAATCATACTTTTGCACAGGTTTTCCAGTAATCATTTAACATTATAGGACATAATTATGTACATCAATATATAGTTAATATTTACATATAGTCCATCTCTTTTGGTGTATCTTTATTGGTGATTCCAACTAGAGCACATAGTCCTTTTCCGATGGAACTTACAATCTCCCCATCAACTGAAATGAAAATGTTGATAAACACTCACTCATTACCCTTGTTTAGCGAAAATATCCAAGATGTAAAAAGCAAAAGATGAAAGTGAAAGTAGGATAAAGTCGATGTTAATTTAATATTGGCTTATATGTATTGGAAGTTAACGATTAATTTACCTGTAACTTTGGCCTGAGAAACTCTCTGAATTAGCAATTTCATTTTTGGAACGCCTCAATCAGTCAATCATCAGAATTTTTGTAGGCCTATGCGAAATATGTACATGTGTGCACTACTCTCATGTAACGCTACAAACCGGAAACGGAAGTCTCGCTGTTTACTGTCGTCAAGGGAACAGCGGGAAGCACAGGTACTGTCTTCAACTTGTTATCATTTTTGTTTTTTAACTGTAAATGTGTCTTAATGAAGTGAAAAATGACATTTCAAACACCGTTAGAATAATTTAGACTTGTGCATATTGTAGACATTTGGTTATTTGTAGTTTCGTAGAGTATTTTTCAACAATACTTGATACATTTTGACTGACGACCCCCCTCCCTTCCCATTTTCATTAATGGCTCTAGAGTCTAAACCTTCTACTGTATTTGATTTGTTAATAAGAATATTACATACGTCTTAATTGTTTGGACCCTAATACATTACAGTAAGGTATAGACGATATAGACTTAATATAGATGATAACGAATTACTCCATAATTAGTCAAACTCTCGTGTAAACATAGGACATATGACATGTGTTACAGGGTACATAGAGATGTGTATATTCCAAAATGTAGCCTTTTTGATACAAACTGATATTCAGCACTTCAACCTTATGTTCATACTGTATTATTTAATTATTTCATTTGTGTAAAAGAAAATGCAACATCATGAGAGCATGTTAAGCTTAAAGAGACAATTCAACATATCCAATCAGTTGTTACTGTTGGTAACCCAGTGTATAAAGTAGTCTTTCACCAGCTGTGAACTTTTACTGTACTTAAGGATTAACTTGAATAGATTTTTTATGTTATGGAGATATAACACAAAAATCTTAGTGTACTCTAAATAAACCGCGAAAGTAAATTTTTAAGCCAATGAAAATGCTCGTAACAAGCAAAATTGAATTATTTTCTTATAGCTTTAATTATTGAGATCACATTGGATAAATTATATGAAAATGTATCGAAGGAAGAAATTATCAGGTTGTCGCATTGCATATTTTTCAGGAATTTTAATTAGGAAGAAGAAAAACACCTAAAATGGACCAAGACAGTATACAAACCAGGCCTCCAGAGCCGATCACTATCACTGTTTTGAGGGCCAGGAACTTGGTAAGAATCCAGTTTAAGAAATGACTAATATTGAAAATACATGTATTCAATCACGCATTTCGTTTTATATTCTTTTATTTGTGCCTATGAGGTAACAAAACTGGTCAATTCTTGTAACAAATCGAAAATTCTTTGATTTTTTTTATACTTGCTACATTCATTACTATCAGTAATGTGTATAACTAAAGCAATTTTATTTAACAGAAAGGAACAAAAGCAGATAGTGTCCAAGTGATGGTCAAGGTTGAATTTGGAGAGAAAACCCTTGGAGATTCCCCAAAAGTCGAGTGTACTCCTGAAACACCAGCTGAACTTAACTTCAGTACCACTATCAACTGTACCTATGATGACCCACTAGCCCTTGATGAAATAGCGCACAAACCAGTTGTCTGTGAGTTTTTTTTACCCCATCCCCCCATTTTTAAACAATGTATAGTTATGCACATTATCAATTGAAGTGAGAAATTAATATTAAAGCAATCATTCTCTTCACAACGATAAATTGTTAGGAGAAATTAAGGTTTGAATTGAAAATGGAAATTTTCAGAATAAATATGTAGAAATCCTATTTTACTGAAATTGTTTTTCTTCAGTGACTGTGATAGAAGGTTTGCCTAAAGAAAAGAAACAAAAAGAAGAGAAGACAGCATTATTAGGACAATGTACTGTAGATTTACTGCCACTTGTCAAAGGTATGTAAAGAAATCCAAACTGGTTTTGTCTTTAATCCATCAAAACACTTGTAACCTGTACACTTTTTGTATTTAAACCAATTAATTATGTTTTAAAAAGAGATTATCCTGATGATGGTTTTTTAGCATCTACATTCATGCAAAATAATTGCAAAGGACTCATTACATTAAATATTTCTGGTACCAGGGACAAAGTGTCAAATTTAAATTAATTTAAGGATTTTTTTTCTAATTTGTAGCTCTAGAAAATAGTCATTATAGTTGAATCAAACAAACAATTTAATTACTTTATACATGTAAAAGTTTTGGAAATTTAACAAAATTTGGGGCCACAAAGTCCTTTATAAGTTACCATGGTGTTATTACCATAATGATTTCTTGTTTTCAAACAGGTGAGGTAAAACACAAGTACACCTTAGTTGTTAACCCTTTGCCTGGATCCCCTCTAGAAGGAATCCCACCAGAACATGCCAAGGTGAGTGCTGAATCAAAACCAACCACTAACTTAAATAGAATTATATTTTTTTGTATGTATTATCGAATATGCATGACCATCATTTAAAGTTATTACTGACCATTTTGTTTAAATAATATTTTTCTTTTGTTTTAGCCTGAACTGGATGTTGTGATTTCTGTCAATGAACCCCTAATGGACTCTCCCCAGGCCAGTTCTGGTAACCTTATGACTATCACTATGGAATCACTGTTGTCCCCTCCGGAGTCGTGGACACTGGCTGGATCTCAGTACTGTTACGCTGCGGCACTACCCATTCCAGTCACTGCTGATGTAAGTTTCCCAACATTTTGTTTTTTTAACATGCAGTGTACTATGATTCTAGTATACCTTTAAAACTTTGACTTCAAGAAAAAAAATGTATTAAGATCTTAAAAGGAAAATTCTAAAATTTCCAAAACTTGACATTTGTCAGATTTGTGGTTTCAACTTTCCATATTTTCTTTACAGAAAGAGGCCCCTATCATTTTTGCTGGTGGAGCACTGAAACCTGGTGCTGACAAGGAAATCCCCAATAAACAGAAGAAGTGGGCCATGCCTGGATCTGCCCAGGCCAATGCTGTTTATATTCCTGATAGGTAGGTAGAATTCCAGGAAATAAAAATTTAGGCAAGTTTTAAGAATGCACTATAATTGAACATTCTTGAAATATTATTGAAATATCAATTTCATATACAGTGTGACTTGTCTAAACTGGAACCTGCACAAACCAGAAACTTGTCCATACTGATTAAATTGTGTTGTCCCAGCATATTTAGTAAGAAATTATAGTAACTAAAACGTGAATAATCCGAAACCTGTTTACTCTGGAAACCAGACTTCTTTTGGTAATTTTACTCTACTTTTCTCTGCAAAATTAACTTTAGGCCAACTGGCATTGATGTTTTCACAATATGGAACAATTAAAACAAGTACTATCCATTGAAGCCTTTGATTCAAAGCTACTATCCAGTCATGAGACACCTACGGGAGTTTTACCTGTACTGAAGACAGTGACAGTTTTTCACTTGTACATGTTTTGTGATTACTTTTAATGTAATCATATACCCTGCCTCTAGTTCGTTCGCAAGGTCAATGGAATTATATTTCTGTCGCAGTAAACTGATGTAGATCATTCTTATAGCTAACCTTGCCATATTTAGAGCGTAAGATTTTCTGCCGTCTGTCGTTCAGAACTTCGTCATTGCAGCTGACCATGAAAAGGTTATATTCCCTACAAACCGGACACCCGTATAAACCATACAAATAAAACTGCAGTTCATGTTAACATCCGCTTTGGACACGTTATACTGTACTTCAGATATGCGCTAGACCAGGAAGCTAAACTTTCTTTTCATTACCAACAATAGCATTATATTTGAGATTATGATCCATTATGGATATTTCGATTGCCTAAGTCAAGAATACTCGGGCCAGTTGCTATCACCTAGAAATTGGGGAAAAAAATCATCATATCAACAGTCTATTGTTCAGAACTTCTGCTCACTGTACTATGAGTGATTTCGAGTCCTATACATATGGGATCATTGTTGTTATTTGATCATGATATCTATAGATTTCTTTCCTCTGTCCTTTTTTTACCAAACAAAATTTAATTACAGGAATAGAGACATGTCTCTAGATTTGGATTTTGTAACATATTTGTTTAAATACAAAGCATAACATTCATTTTATTTGTGTTTACAATTTCATAATTGTGTGTTACAGCTACATTTCAAGTGACAGTATTGAAGATGAGGACGGAGAACTTCGTGCCAAAGAGGATCGGGATCACAGGATGATTTCTGAGTCTGAGAAACTCCGCGTTCCATGGAACACAGAAAGGAGATGCTACATGGAAAACTCAGCTGTCAAGAGGTAGAACTTTAGAACTTAAATGGAAAGAATTTCACAGAAACTGTTTACATGTTAATTCATGTACAGAATATTTGTTATTTTCAATTCTTTTCTTTAACAGAAAGAGGATAAATAGATTTTTACAAATTAAAAATGGGTGCGCAAGGCAAGGCAATTAAATCCCAAGCATACAATAGTATAAAAATAAATTTTGATGTAGAACCTAATTTATGTCTTTTGGTATCTATCAAGATAGGTTTGTTCTAGATCTGATTTGAATATGATTTATTGCAGCGTAGAAAATATTAAAATGGAAGGCCCCTAATAGTAAAAGGCACAACTCAGGTGTGCACTAGCTTGATATATACACAGAAAGTTTCATGAATCTAATTTGATATGTTTTGAAGTCAATAGCTATGAAAAGTATCTTGGATCCACACATCACAATTTAATATCCCCCATTGTGTTTCAGGGGAGATAATAAAACAAATAAATGAATCAAATAAACAAATGAATCTTTTAATTGAATGAACAAAAAAGATTGTTTTTCCATGCTTTTTTGATAAGCAATAAATGTCTGTTACAGTTTCCAAGACAAGATAGCCAAGTGCCGTTACTGGCCAGTAGAGGTCATGAGACTTCCACCTCCAGCTGCTAACAAGGGCAAAAAGGTAGGCAAGAAACAGTATTATACTGTCTTAGCTAGTAATGGATGGATCAATGAAGATAAATTGTGTATTCTATTTATTTTTAGTGCAATTTTCATAGCTCAGGCTTCAATTGAGTTGACACCAGACAATTGTGCAAGCCAACAGTTTTACAATCTGAATATTCAAATTTAAAAAATTAATTATTTATCATAATAAGTATCTCATTGAAAGAAAGAAGTCACCCCAAAAAACCCTGGGGCACGGCATTAAGACAAGATGAACTCCTATAGACCAAACTTAATGAAATCATGTAACCAATGATTGATAACATAAGTAAGAGAGGGTTTTTTGACGGCTAATATTTTCATAACATTAGCATATATAGGAGATTTCAAATTTGACGTCAATTTCACAGCATGCTGCCAGTGTAAGTATATCTAGAAATGTAGGATTGGCTTTGTTAGATCTGGTCCAGCCTCCGTACCTAAAACAGAAAACATTAATCATACACAGATGCTAATGCTGATCAATATAGTAAAACAAATGATCTGCCCATTGCTGCACTGTAGTATTCCTGACTGCACAACCTTAATTTGCCTTTGCCGAGGATATCAGTCCTAAACTACATTTGCCGATGAAATTTAAGAATCATTAATGACTATTAACAGAGTTCATAGTAATTTTTAACCATAGAAGCACATAGATAATTCCCCGCACCGTCTGCAAAAATCTGATAGATGATGTGTCATAATTTTCAAATATTTCACTTAGTTAGATATTTTGAGAGCACAGTTCTATTGAAGATTAACCCAGTTAGACACAGGGACTATGCATATACAGTGTATTCTCACCCTTCAGTTTCCTTGATACTACATTCATAAATAATAGTAGTAATATTGTAACTTATTATATTAATGAAATCAAGTCCCTGTGAGTACTCTTGCTATTGCTCAGTCAGAGAGACAAGTTATATCGGGATATTATTTGATATTTTGAGAAAATTACACCATTTTCTTTAGGGCTGAAGTTACTTTCATGGTGTACCTTTGGACAGGAGCAGACAACTCTGCAGTTTATATATCAAAACAAGATTTGGCTTTGTTAGTTATCCTATCCTACTGAGTGTTTATTTTTATTTAAAAAATGAACTACAGGGAACTCAGTTATGTACCTTATTACTTTAGAACCTAGCATGTAAGTGTATACATTGTAAACATTTTAAAAAATTTACATTTCTTCACAATTTATTCATTGCATGTTTAGAAAGCAATATTGGTAATTTACATAAGATATTCATGTAGACATTAATTCATATAAACTGTATTGTATATTAATCTTAGAAGGCATGCATGATCATATAAGCTTGTACATAATGTCTATTTATTGGTAAATAACCAACAATCTGACAATGGTGTCTAACCCAAATTTATGGGGACTACTTCCGTACTGCGATTAGCAAATTTGTCTCCTGCTATGTTTCCACATATTACCGATCTTATTAAAGCATTTGGCAGTGGGACTTTGTACTAAGTGGATTCTCCTTGTAAAGTTGGTCACTGTGACCTATTTTATGATAATAATAAATTGACCTATATCAAAGAAAAAGCTTTTCATGCTCTAAATTTACATTCCATGGAAATCTGTATTTCATTAAATTGTCCTATTGCTATAAGAACCTTTTGCATATGTACATGTGTAACATTTATTTTTCAGAAAGTCTATTAACCAGTTTTATTTTCACTTCTGTACTGTGAAAACCTAATATATATCCAATTTGGTTTTTTTTCTCCTATGAAAAGTAATTATTTCTTGGCACCAGATTCTTATTTAGCTATAACTTGTATGTTTCAATTGTTTACCTGTGATCATGATTTGTACCTGTCTGTCCTTTGTTTTGTTTATTGGCTCAACCACAGCGCCAGGGAAATCCTGGTGCTACAGGGAAATCAAAGGTTGGTAGGCAAAATCACAGGGGGCTTGTGTACATGTGTAGCTGAGTGTGCACACTAGATATATATGTGCTCTTTGTTTGCATCAGTGACAAAATAAACACATAAATATATCAACAAATAAAATAATTTTTAAAATGAAATAAATAGAATGAAATGGAAAAGATTACCAGGTTAATGAATACATTGTAAATCAAATAAAATAACAAATTTGAAAATAAAATTCTACAGTTTTAAGAAATAAAATGAAAAATGGAAGTGATGTCTTGTGATACGGAAAATGATGTCTTTTGATACCTTTGTGGAATAGCAAACTGAATGTCACATATGTTACAATATACAGAATATTACATATATTTCATTACCATGCTAAAAGTAAGATTTTAATAGTTCCTCAGAAACAACACCATGACTTTTAAGTCTAAATGATATAACATTAGCAGAAATATTTCATATAAAAATGATGTAAAGAAGAAAATAAAGAGTTAAACTTGTTAAACCATATTACTTCATCACCTTCTGATTAATTGTTAAAAAAATACCTAGAAAGTAAATTGGGAGCTTAGATGTTTATTAATTGAACTGAATTTTTAGTGTTGAAATGATATTACAATCGAAATGTTAAAATGAAAATCAATTCAACCTACCAGTAATTTCAACAGCATGTTCTCAAGCCTATAGTGTTATGTGTGTGAAGTTGTGCATGATTTTCATTTTTTCTTTATTTTTTCATTTTATTTTTTACTAGTTTATTTTAAAAACTATGTGTGTCCTCTCATCTATAGTCTTTATCATTTTATTTTGTATTATAAGTTTGAGAATGATCACCAAACTTTCACCTCTTGTTAGATCACCTTAGCATGTTTGCTTAACTGCATCTGTCACAAGTTTTCAAACCACAGCACAATCTGAGATAAGTGAAGTTGTATTCTTTATTCTTTTGTCTCTGTTTTTGATTATTTTATTTTTTTCTTGATTTAGGTGTTTTTTTTCCATTCTCAAATTAAGTACTAGTATTTTTTTTTTTTTTTTTTTTTTTTGAACAAAATTTTAAACTCCCATCTCAGTATCCAAGTATCTAACCCTCCCCAAATGGTATTACCTAATTAATTAGTATTTTTTTCTGAAACTTATTCCTTTTAAATAGAAATTTATAATATTCCTGACCCAAGAATTCTAATATCTTCCGGTCCCTTTCCTACTAACAAAACATGTTTCTCTAATATGTTCAGTTTTTCATATCGCAGAGTTATCTGCCCTGGGAAGCAACAATATGTTGTCATATTGATTTTGTTTTGTTTTGTTAAAGCTTAATAAAGTAATTTCTTACAAATATATTTAAAAACAGGCAATATTTGTGTACTGAAGGGCAGATAACTCTGTGATGAGAAATTAAGTATGACATGTATAACTATGGTTAATGCCAAGTAAACTTAACCTTGATGTGTTTATAGGAGGAGGAAGGCTCCATAAGCTACCATGGCGTTGCCTACATTAACCTAGCACCTCTGCTGTACCCTGGAGGTAAATTTATCATAATGTCTTAAAGTATAGAATTCCTTCTGAGAGGGATTCGAGATCTGTTAAATACAGTACTTTTTTCTTTTAACCTTGTTTTAGTAGAGCTATAGAACTTTTTATTTCGGTTTCGTTTTCACAAAATCTGCTGTAACAGCTGGTTAGAGAACATTACTGAGGAGGAAATAAACATAAAGGTTGTGTCCTATTTCTAATATATGATAAACCTTTATTAGTTGTTGCCTTGTGACAATCTGTGCTGCATTGCTAGATGCTGTGGATTTCTTATAAGAGAAACAGACTAGTCTGTGTTGGTGTGGTTATGTACTCCTACTTCATGATGTTGAGTTAGGTACCCACTAGTAACTACAACTGTACACTCAAATTCAAACAGACAAATAAAACAAACAAAACGTTATCCTGTCTTTGTTTGTTTTCTAGTGAAAAGAATCCGTGGAGCTTATAAGGTGCACGCCTATACTGACCATGCTCTTCATGAGAAGGTAAGTGATTGGTCAATCAATTACAGATTTATGGTAGAAAGAAACTGATTGGTCATTAAGTTATAGTTACTTTATATAAATACATTGTGTAAGACAGAAATGGATTATACTATACTAATCTCACCAATTGAATATATGTAACTGGAAAACATTATTTAGTTACCAGGTATTTCATTCTCTTTTTGATGCAGATGAAAATTACATTAAATTCAGGTAATATTCTTATCCTCATTTCACAGACAAAAAGCAAGCTTTGATATGTTTTTGATAAATAGTTAAACATGAAGGATTAAATTTACATCTGCCATAAATACATGTATTACAAAGTCTTTTTTATAAATATTACATAAAATCATAAAAAAAATGATATGAAAATATGCAGACCAAGAGAAAAACTGGTTATGGTGAGGAAGCCGGAAGGATTGCCTTTAACATTCTCAACCGTAACAGTGCCTCACCATTTCCAAAGAAAGCGGGAAAGGAGAAGGATGAGAAAAAGGAGAAAGAAGTCAAGAAAGGGGTATGTATCTCTTCTTTCATACAACTTCATTTACATGTATTTTTCAGTAGATGTGGTAATTATTTTCATATGTTAGAATTTCTTAATTATCTCAAACAAGGAACATTTCAGACACATGTATTCCAAATTTATTTTAGGCTTTTATGAGGTTAAATTGACTGTACAATCATTATTTATTTGTTTGAAAATTTAGGATTTTCCAAAAAATACTATTTTTCTCGGAGGTGTAATGTAATATTAAGATTGAGTTAGGGTATGATTTAGACTTTTATTATTAGGTAGTTTTGTCAAGACTTGAAGAATTTCCAGAAAATCAAGTACATGGCAATACCATATTATGTTTTTACAGTGAATTATATTTTTTAACATCAGAAATTTTTATCCTGAACCCTAACTTTTAATATTTCTATAAAGATTTAGAATAACATTGTAAGAGAAATTGTATGTATTTTTTAAGAATAAATCAAATTTAGTTACAAAGTAATTTATGCACGCTTTTCCAAATCTAGGTAAAATGTTCTATACACATCCATGCTGGGACTTTAGCACTGCTTTACAGATGGCTTACAATTGGCTATTCATCATCAAAGCTTAATAGATAGATAAACAGATGACTATTTTGTAGAGAGATAATCAGTCATAGTTAAACATTACGCATAATACATGCCTGACACGCACATTTTTTTTTCTAGCCTTTAAATCCCGTTTTCAGCATCAGAAAGATGACATTTATAAAACCTATTGAAATAATCACATATATGTTACGCAAATTGTGTACTATGTCCCAAGCTTACAAAGACATTTTACCAGTTAATAATAACCATCTTGTTTGCTTTACTATAAGATGATACTTGGTGGTATGGTTACATAACTTTCATCAAGTAGCGGTGATTGTGCTCATTCTTCAGGGTATGTAATACCAATTCTATAAGTATTCAGAACTACTATTTCTAATTCATCGGTATGCATGTGCATTCATGGTTCGGTTTCTACATGTACAAGTATAAACATCCTATATTATATGGGGAATCATGTAAAGGTGTGTATGGTTCAGTTTCTATACATGTACAGTACTATATGATATTGAGAAATATGATAAAGGTATGTGTGGTGTTTCAGCGATCCAGTAGTGTAGCCCATCATGAGGTTGGTACCGGTAGGCGTGACTTAGAGATATATGTGACAGTCACCTGACTGTCATGTGACACTGGTGTGACAGCTTAGTTGTCATAGACTATGAAGCGTTTTCAAGTGTTCAACAACTGGCATGATAGATAACCAGTAGAAAAACTACTTCATTTCCTAAATTTATGTTTTGTGTTTATAAATTATGTTGTATTTTAAGTTTATCATTTTGTTTCGCTTTGAATAATTTTAAAACTGGAAAAACTGGTCATTTTTCCCTTCGCTACAATTCTTTATTGTACTGCTTGTTTCAGTAAATTGCTGCAATTTAATGAAACATTTTCTTTCCACACATCTTTGATATGTTTTGAAGGCAAGAATCAGTTTTGTTGTGTTCACTGTTGTGTCCTTTTGGTTTTTGATCTTTTCTTTGTTTTCTTTTATTAATTGATGTCTTATTCTGCCCTAGACAGCTATATAACTGGTTTTGATTTTGTTTCCTTCCTTCATAGATTGATATAATCCAGTTTAAATTGACTGGTAGGTGTTGATTGTCTTGATGTATAATAGATGTCAGTTTTGTATTGGAATTTGTTGATGATAAGTATATAATCAGCATGCATATTTCATGAGATTTGACATTTGAATTTTGTTTTCAGGGGTTGTTTTTTTACACTGAATGAATGAAATTTGACATGAAAATTTTAATAAATATTTTGTATGTTTTTATTTTGAATACTGCTTTTTGGATGTTTGGTATTTCTTTAAAATCATGTTTTTTCACATGACTCTTACTCCAACCCCTAATCATGACTGAACCCTTCCTTGGAATTTTTTTTTAACAAAAACGTGATGACTTTTAAATATGCCCTTGTTAACTTATAATTTGTATACTCAAAAGTTGAAAATAACTCTTGAACATTGTATCATTAATCAACCTGCACAGGACATGACTACACTAGCAGTACGACATCGTCACTTTTGAAAGGGCACCATTGTCCTATGCTAGCAGCATATTGCTACAACTTTGAACAATCTTCCTCTGATTTCTCACAGTTCCTTTCCATTGTTTCCACAAGTTAGCCTTATACTTCTAGTTAACGTTAGCAGTATATGTGTAATTTTCCAGCGTTCCATGAGCATTGCATCACAGCATCACGGAGGTCATACACTCAACCCCCCAGAGGTCGGTCTTTAACCTTTAACCCCACATTAGTTTGACCTGGTGTTCACCTTTCTCTTGTTTTAGACTGCTTCGTTAACGCTCGGTATATACAGTGTGCTACTTTGGAGTGGATATATAATTACTACCAATATCTGACAAACAATGGGGCTTACTGGTTCTCCTCTGCGGTTTTTTGATGTGTATGAAAAGAAAATGAGAAAATTCTGCTAGATATTTTGTGAGCAATTATTTTTTTTATAAAAGCTTTTTATCAATATACAAATTTTGTTTATGATGGTATTTTGTATCTTCATTGTTCTTTTCAGAAAGCAAAAAAAAAAAAAAAGAAAAAAATTCCAAAATAACAGGTTTACATTTTCAAAATAATTGTTATTCTTTATTACCACAAAAATATATTGCCCACAAAATGTAACTTGATTACAGTAACTGATTACTTTATTTGAATAATTTTTTCTAGAAATTCAGTTAAGTGTTCACAAATAGCTCACCCTTTTTCATCGTGCTTAGTAATTTCACAAATTATTTTGCTACAAAGGATTTAAATGAAAACTATCAAAAATATTTTGATGGTAATGCACAAAAAGTATATATAAGTAGCATCACACTATATTTATATTGCATATATAAATGTATATACCATAGACACACAAGTAATGTATATAGAGAGTTTTTTATAATTAATATTAATCACAATAATTTTGGTATTATTATTAACATTGTCTAGGGCAGTAACTTGTTTGAAGAGTAATTAACATTTTGGAATAAATAGCTGACACATCACAATGAAATGATGGAGTAATGTGTTAAAAAAACAATACCACAGATGTATAGTTCAGATCATTTATGATAAAATTGGTTCTTTTTTCATTCTCTCTTTAGATTAAAACATGGTCATCATTTCATTGTGAATTTTAAATGACAGACCATTATTGTAGGTATACATTAAGTTTGCTTACTCATCTCAGAATATAGTAAAGCTGTTTCCAATATCACAGAAAGTTGTCCTTTTCAGAGAAAGATTTAGTCAGGCCTAGTTAAACAAGCAGTAGTTCTTTTTAAAGTTAGTGTATTGCCAAATTTTGGTGGTTTTTGGTGATGGTATTTTTTGCAACCTGAAAAATAAGTGAGTCAAGTTATTTTTGACAGGAGTATACAGTATTTTTGACAGGAGCATACAGTATGCAGAGTTATAGGCCCTTGCTTGATTAGTATTGGTTATGGATGCATGAATGCGGAATTAGCAATAGAGTACAGAAAAGTAAAATAGCCTACCTGTAAAATAAAAGCTCAGGTATTCTGAGTTGGTGCATAAGATGTATGTTACAATCAATTAAAATGTGCTTTTATAATTTGTTAAATATTATGAAAGTACTTTATACACTGAAATAAATTTGAAGTTTGTGATTTTCAGAAATTGACAGTAATATATTATGTATTGATCATGGAAAAATTCAATCCTCATAATTCCACATCAATACAAATCCTTGTTAAATTGAACACTTACTTTGTGCCAAATTTTAGGTACGGGGATGACTTCTCTTTGAAAATGCAATTAATTAAATGTTGAAGTAGAGTTTTGACTGACTTATTATGGTTTGAGATTAAAGCTTGTAACACTGGTGTACATGTATTGGTAAGAGTTGATTTAGTTTTGACAAAACATTGTGACAATTTTCCAGCAGGACTCCCCTTACACTTTCACGGCTCCAGCGCCGAAGGTAAAATGAGTATCATAGATACATTATAGGCCCAACAACCAGTAACAGGTCACCAGAATGCTTCTACACGTTTGAATCCAGCTCCAAACATATTTTTTTTCTTTTTGGCTATGGAAGGCTACCTCCTCTAGCTATTATTTACTGTTGCTTAAAATGAGAACATTGTGCTTCATACATACAATATTTCCCTAGATAATAATGATGGAATTGCTTTTGCTTCCAAGAGCAGATAACTGCTATTCACAATGGAAAATTAAAGGGAGTTTTAAAAATAAATTAGTGCCTTTGATTTGAAAACTTTTTCAACTTTTCTCAATACAAAGGGGTCATTTTGGAAAGGCTGTGATAATATAAGTGTAATCAAGGATTTAATTTATACATGTTTTACAGAATAATAAAAATCCAAACAACCCATTAAAAGTCAGAGTATCCTGGTGACTTGTATCAAGTTGCATGGTTGATAGCCATTCTCCAGTTATACCCAAATTATCTCTGGAATATTAGTCTATATCATGCATGGAGAGCCTTTAAATTGAGATTGAAAATGACGTTTTAGAGAAGAGTTTTCTCCATTATCATGCAGGCTAGATATCTATAGAATCCTGATGAATGCACTCATTATAAAGACAATATACATGCACATCTATCTCCCCTGTACTTTCAATTCAGATATATTGCAGAAATTCACTTGATTTTCTGTGCTTTGAAAACAATGAATAGAAAAGGAAAAGACTGAAAAGAAGCCTGAGAAAAAAAAGGAAAAGATATGAAAAAAATGTCACAACCTTCTTTAAAAATAAAACTTGAATTTGAAGAATTATGATATCTTTAAATGTGACCCATTGAAATATTCATATAAATGTAGCACTTTATTGTACAGTTGTGATACTAGGGAAGCTTTTATTTCATGAGTCATGTTCTGTATATTTACTTGGTATTGTTGACCTACTGGTTTTATAGATATGGTCTATGATACAGACCCTAAAGCGTCTAACATATATACTGGGTTTGTCTTGTCTACAGGACCACAGTGTAAGTTCTAAGTCTGACATGGGATCTCATATGGTAACTAGACATCCGTTGGTACCAACTTCACAAACATTCCTGGACAAAATCCATGTTATTTAAATACTCTTCATATGAAATCATTGACTTCAGATAAAGAAAACGATCAAGTTTTATTAAAGGTTTCTCAATTGGAGGACTTTACCAATATGCTTTCCAATCCATATACCTTACAGCTATTTTCTAAAGTATAGGGAAGGCAATATATAAAACATTTTTCATATAATCAGATTAACCCTTTTACAAATATTCGTTGTCTGAAAGCTTTTCATATGAAAGAACTTGATGATTTGTTTTGGAAGTTTCCAATGTTTGAAGGAAGGTTTGTGAAACAACTGTGCCAATTTGAATTCCTGTAAATTTTAGTTGGTTTTCCACTTCTTGTAGAATCATAGTGTGGTCTGTCCCCACTTCGACCTGCCGTGACTATACACAGAGTTCTGTCTTTTCATATGGTAGAGTTATCTGCCCTTGTTAGAGGGTATTATTTATCATTTTGTTATTAGTTTGTTTAATGAACACAGTCAAATCAATCAGTGTAAAGTTTTTAATGAACACAGACAAATCAATCAGTGTAAAGTTTTAAATGAACACAGACAAATCAATCAGTGTAAAGTTTTTAATGAACACAGTCAAAACAATCAGTGTAAAGTTTTAAATGAACACAGACAAATCAATCAGTGTAAAGTTTTTAATGAACACAGTCAAATCAATCAGTGTAAAGTTTTTAATGAACACAGTCAAATCAATCAGTGTAAAGTTTTAAATGAACACAGACAAATCAATCAGTGTAAAGTTTTTAATGAACACAGTCAAAACAATCAGTGTAAAGTTTTAAATGAACACAGACAAATCAATCAGTGTAAAGTTTTTAATGAACACAGTCAAAACAATCAGTGTAAAGTTTTTAATGAACACAGTCAAATCAATCAGTGTAAAGTTTTTAATGAACACAGTCAAATCAATCAGTGTCAAGTTTTTAATGAACACAGTCAAATCAATCAGTGTAAAGTTTTTAATGAACACAGTCAAATCAATCAGTGTAAAGTTTTTAATGCAAACTAATGATGTAATAGTTACCGATAAATATGTTCTGACAAGGGCAGATAACTCTACAATGTGGAAAGACAAAATAGACTTCAAAAGTGTAGATCTGAATTTACCAGGCAACACAAACACTTGCTTTAGGTTTGCACTTGATAGTTATATATACATGTATTTAGATACATGTGTGTTTAGTTAAATAAATATGATTTAGAAATCACATTATAGAAAACTATAGATATGGAATGCATGTCAATTAATCATAATTGTCCATGTAGATATAATCCAGTTGTATCAGATTATATTTTGATAATTTCATTATTATATGCTATTGTTTGTAGGGAATTTTACGATGCATATTCTTACCATTATGATATGCAATTTTTTTCTCTCATTTTTTACTTCTATTTTTACAATTGTTTCTGAGGTACTAACTAATTAAAAAAAAAAAAAAGCCTTGGTATCTGAAATCAGCATAGAAGACCTGCTATTGATTTAGAAAGAATAAATCTCTGCGTGTTTTGTTGTGAGGTAGATATAGACAATGCATTTATTCATATGATTTTCTTCTAAGTTGGTTTACAGTGGAATTATAAAAAAAAAAAAAAAAAAAAAAAAAAAAGATGAAGAAGAAGAAGAACACAAAAGAATTTTTTTAAACTGTTTTAACATAATACCTTATAAATAAGATTAGTTGATTGTCCCTCTCTTTGCTAATAAATATTAGCCTGATATAGACATAGCTATGTGTACTTTGAAGTGTTGAAATAGTGTGGCATGGTTTTGGGCCATTGTGATTACAATGAATGGTAGTACACAGTAGTTTTGTTTGTAAATAAGTGACAACCATACATCATCATTCACTACTTTTGGCAAGTCAGGTTAAAGCATTTTAAAACAACTGAAAAGATGAACAGATTATCTCAGCATTTATGCCAAATATTATCATCTGGAAATGTATTAATTGGTTTATAAATGAACAGGTCTAGTATAGATGCAGTTTCTAGAAGGTGGATCAAAGCTTTGTTTTTAATCAAACAAATTTTGTCAAAATTTGAATTTTAAAAATTTGAATGTTTACCATTGTATCAGCTCATATCTCTGGAATAGTACTATACCATTTTTTTCACATTTTCACCTTTCATTTTGATGATATTAAATTACTTGTTACATATGATTTTAGTCTTGCCTTGAAAAGTTTTACCTCTCAATCTTATCAAAAATAAGAATCACTATGTACATGTATGTATAGACTGAGAATTACGATTTTACAAGTTTTAATCTATTTTTTATTTTAATTTGAATGTTTAAATTATTATAATGCTATTCATATACACATCAGCTTTGTTTTAAGAAATACATTTATTAAACACCGATCATATTGAGTGTACAAGTATATACTGCACACATATATACCAGTACAATATTTGCAGTTGAATATTTACATATACCAGTGCACTTGTATATACTTGGTACATGCCCTGTACTGATATTACTAAAATTAACATGTACATGTAATTGATTGTAAATGTTATAAAAGGTTATCACCAGATGTTCATGTGAATAACATTTCATACAATTATTGCATAATGCTAGCATTCGTATCAGGAAACCCTAAACCTCAAACCTAGTTCAGTACTTTATGGTTATGTTTCTTTCAGTGACCGAAAAAACAATTGTATTTGATAAAATTATAATTAAAGCTTTGTTAGCTTACAACTACTGAAATAGTTGATATTTTCTGTGGAAAAACAAAACACAGGTAACTGAAGAAACACTTCTAAAACTGATCAAACCTATCAAGGCAGTCTTCAAAAACAGCATTAGACTATGTATAATTTAGCCTTGTCAAGAATATGAAAATTTTAAAGATGTATTCAATCTATTTCAGCATTTACCTGTACGTAACAAAGCTTTAAGTAGTGAATCACTATTGTAATATAGTTTGACCATTACTGATATCTCTCTATTTTAGGCTTCTCAGACCATCAAGTCTGACACTGGATCAGAGGTGGATGGCCAGGCACCAGTCAATGTGGAAGGTCAGCAGTATGTGGACTCCAAGTCCTATATCATGTTGGAGATCTCGCTGACCAGTCCCCTCATCCCCAAACGTCCCCCAGAGGAGCTCGCCAGGCGGTCAGTTATGAATTCTGTCTTTTTCATACTGCAAAGTTATCTGCTCTTGTGAATTATTTTTTATGTAAATACAAAAGGAAGAAATTACAATGTTAAGAATTTTATCCCTTGTGACGACTTACGTAATAGTCATAGTTTTTTTCATTTTACAGGGTTGCAGAGTACATTCCTCCCAGACCCCTGTTTCCCAAGCGTACAGATGGTGCACAACGTGTAAGTCATCATTCTATTGTTTATAATGATAAATAATAATAAGTTGCATGATTTCAATTCATAATAGCATGAAGATTTTATATATATATATCTAATCTATATGACCTTCAAAATAACTAAATGATTACATGTACTTTGATTTGCTTATCATGCATTTTCAGTATGCAACCAGCTACTGCCATTTAAGCTTATTTACATAATGCCACGTTTGAGTGCCAAATTCAATAGCTAACAGCTGAAATATTTTATAAATTATACAACACAATCAATTTCTTCTGCCATAGGCCTAGTATCATATCTCTTGGTCACTGAACTTTATTTTGAAGTTTGTGTAACATTAATAATTTGAATTTTCAGTCTGTGGAAGATTTCCATAACCAAGTGGCTAGTGTAGCTAACCTGATATTGGATGAATTCAGGTAAGAGCATGACAAAATTGAATAAAAATTAATTCCCTAAAAATAATGTAATTTATTTTCTTGATTGATTATTTGAAAAGATTTTATATGGAAGTTCACTGGATTTTATGAAAACGTTTTTGAAATAATTTCAATTTAATCAAAGTCTGAATTACACTTTATAATTCATGATTTCTTTTTAAAATCACAAACCAGTGCACCACTGGTAATTTGTATTGTTTTAAACATTTATAGAATATTGACATAAATATTACTGTACACAGGGATCAGTTTGGTGATGAACTGAAGATGGATGAACCGCAGTCGAATGAGAGTATGGAAACCAGGTAATGGCTGCAAATTGAAAGTCTTTAAGAAAGAACCAACAATCAAAATCTGTTAAATAACAGTAATAATTAAGTAATCTATCATAAATAACTTGAAACTAATTATATCCACTACTTTCAAATAGAAAAAATACACCATATTATGTGTAATTTAAATTAGTTTCAGACCTCAACACGGAGCACACATTTAACATTTTATCATTTTTACCTCTTATCCAAAAGGAGACAGAAACTAATCTATGAGCTGAATTCATCAGGAAAGTACTTCGCTTTCAAGGAACAGCTGAAACATGCTGTGGTGAAAATCGTTCGAGAGAAATATCTGAAGACAACAACCTTTGACAACAGACAGGAACTTCAGGTATATTTTTCTCCTGGCTCAAAAACTCCATATTAATGTCATTCTGTATAGGTGTGCTGAACATAAAAATGGGCCTCATTTTTATCAAAACTGATGAAATTGTCAGAGAAAAAAAGAATACCGGTAAGCCAAGTTATTAATTCTAACTTATAAGTATTTTTGTAGTTGACAGAAAAATTCTGGAACAGTGATTGACATAACTGTACTTTTTTTGGATTAAGAAGAAATTTTCATTGCTAATAGCAAAAATAACAGTGTTGAACTTAAAAAAAAAGTTTTTACTTTTTTCTGTATCTTTTCGTAAAATAGTAAATGCTTTATAACATATACAATAATGCATACCTTGTTAAATCCTGATTTTAATGTATCAGTATTTTCTTCTTTTTAACAGACCTTCCTCAGTGAGCTGTATGTTTACCTGATAGACCAAATGCATGTTGCCCTGGGCAGAAGTTTGGCCCTTGAGGACCAGCCACCAGTGCCCACTCCACTGACAGATTCCGCCCAGTTGAAGCACTTCGCCCGCGAGGCAGAGGTCAATGAGAACTTTGAACTGGCTACCAAGTACTACCAAGAGGTGAGTTGTCATTGCAACAACTAAAAAGCATATCATAAGGGAATTTAATAGCAACAAGGTCAAGGTCATGACAAAAGCTCAGAAGGTCAACATGAAATGTTTACATGTGCATTAGATCGAGGCCAACATTTAAGTTTCAATAACAAGGTCAAAACTTCAGTATCGATAGAACCAGCATTAGAGCTAAAGGTCAGATTAGTGTCCACAGCTATATCAAAAGTCAGGAGGTTAAAGGTTAAGAAGCAATAACAACAGGGTTATATGGTAGATGGAAGTTAATTAAAATTACAGGGTTGAGGTTTAGCAGCTATATGATTGGAGGAACAGGATGATGATATGTAAATAGCACAACAGTAATATTGCATGTGAAACAATGTTTGCACTTATGCAGGTTTTAGCTGTCATTAGGAACCACATGTTTTCTTATACAATTTTTATTTGAAATCTTTGTTTTAAACAGGGACTTAAGAGAAGTTTAGCAGATTTTATTGTTATTTTGATCTCATAAATCTTCATTGTCCTTCAGAGAATTGCCCGGAACAAGAATGACCCTACCAATTGGTTTGAGTATGGTACCTTCTGCCTGTATATCAATGACATCACTAAGGCAGAGGAGTGCTTTAAGGAGTGTATCGCTATTGACCAGAAACACCTCCAGGGCCTACTTCTGTATGGTGTAGTCTGCACTCTGCTGGAGAAACACGAAGCTGCTGAGACGTTCTTTGAAGCTGCTACGTGTGTCGATCCTAAGAGCATCCTGGCCTGGACAATGTTAGGTAGAGTTGAGTTCTTTTAAATTATAAACTGCAGACCAATAGTAAAATTTTATATAGATGAAACCTAAGTATAACGAGGACATCCAAATGTCAGAGCAATAATGTCCTTTACAAAAAGGCTATTATAGATATGTTTTATTCATATGAAGATGTCCTTTATAAAGAGGTTTCCTTGACTGAATGTACATGTATATGTTTTTTGTTCACAGGCAAAGATTCAAAGAGATGATTTTAGTTTCAATTGATTGTTCACAAAAGTTTTGCCTGTGCTCAGATCAGTCTTACAGTGTACATTGAAATTGATTCTAAAAACAAACAACTGTTCTAAACATACTAATGATAAAGCATGAAATAGATAGCTGTAAATGAAAAATGTAGTCATAACAATGTCTTGGGATTGTGATATACTAACGATGTTTGAAAATATTTTTTTTTTATATGCCAGGTTTGTTCTATGATACGGTTAATAATGAAATCGGAGCTGAAATGGCCTACATTGAAGCCAATAAGCTGAATCAGGCCGCGGCTTGGTCAGCTGTTCGTCAACAGCGGGATGAGGAGATGGCCAAAGACAAGAAAGACATGGATGTCACTGGTGAAGGTAGCTATTACATGTTCATCATGCTTGTCAAATCATATGATAGCTAGACATAAAACCTGTCAAATCTGACACCTTTGTATTCTGCCGTATCTAATTGGACGTTGTTGGACCATGTGCCATCTGACATCATCACAATCCTCACTTTGAGACTCTGCTCAGATTGTGTTAATACAAACAATTGAGCAGATTGAGTATCATGGGTCTCCTTTGATTGTCATAGAATTGTTAACATTGTGATTTTGCCTACTCCTATAAGAGAAGTAGGCTGATTGTAACCCTTGACTTGTGAAGATGCTCACGTTAGACTTGTTTTGATACCCTTGTGGATATCTGCTACAGCTCTATCTATGGCCATACAAGTAAGGCTTAGAGAATTTGTTACAGCATTCAGTCAAATCAAACCATGCGAGGATTCTGTAATGCCTCTTGTTTACTAAGGGGAACTTGTGTATTCCGACATACTGTCTATTGTGACTGAGCATATGGTGGCCAAGTCTTTATACATATATGTACTTAAGTGTCAGATAAGAAAGGTTTAAACATTCACTATAACATTGATAAAGATAGCATTGAACAGACAGTTGATCAAGATTGCATTTGTATTAGAAAAAAAAATCACTTTCACATTTTGATGTATTATATTCAGTGTCTTATAATACTAAGGCAGATATGTGTTTAATTGAGTATTGTACATCCACTTGAAACCTAGTAGCATGTTAAATATTTTCATCATAAATGTTCACCAATTACAATTTGTTTAGGTATTCACTGGCTTACATTTTAGTTTTATGTAGTAATTCACTGATAATTTTTCATATCACTGTCAGAAAAAATAAATAGAATGGTAATAGAATGCCAATACATGTAAAGTATATTTTAGTCAGAAGTAGTATAATCTCACCCATAACTTACATTGTGTAGTAAAAGGGAAAAGTATTTTACTTTGAGAGGATCAGTGTATTCAACCAAACCGTAGTGACTTATTGTCTGTTTTGATGTTACTGCAGAGAGCCCTTGTCCCCAATAAAACTTTACTACAAAAGTTACCCCTTTACTACTTTATCTAAAAAACAATCTTTATCATTCTGACTTGCATTGGTTTCACCATGTATGAAGAAATAAAACAGATAAATATAGTTTGGCATATCCACCGCTGCCCATTTTTCAGAACTAGAGGCCCCTCACCCTGGGGACCAAGGAGGTCTTGCTCCTCCCCCTGCAGCAGCACCAGAAACCAAACAGCCGTCCCCACCCTCGAGTGAGAAACCTCCAACCTCGGCAAGGTCTGGAGGTGGACGGTCAATGTCTGACCGGAGACAGTCGGCCACAAGGAGATCAGGTAATGGTCAGGTCATCACAGCCTTCCTGTTTTTACTACCTCAGATCTACAAATTCCAAATAGAAATAGATCGTAGAAATGTAGATTCCAAAGTTTCCTTACCCTGTAGTATCAGATTTTGCATACAGCTTTTGGTTTATGCAGCTGGAATGTTACTGCCATTACCTTTTATAGACATTATCAAAGATAAAATTATATGGTGTTTCTTTTACATTTCTCCTCGTACACAACAGTCCATCTAAATCAAAATTTCTAAATTGTTATAACATCAAAGATACAAAGCGTTTTTGCAGTAAGTGAATTTTTAGATTTCTTTTCATTTTTTTGTTAAAAAAATAGTTTAAATATTTGTTAAATCATATAAGAACAAAATAAATGAAGAAATCTCAATTACAGTAATTGTGATCTAAAGATAAGATTTATTTTCTTATTTCACAAGATTTGAATATTTCTTTCTGTCCATATACCCCTATTGAAGAGTCGTGTTTATTTCTCTGCAAACACTCTTATCCAGGAGTTTCATAGCAGTCTTACCTAATTACTAAAAACGTTTATTCCAGAAATCAAGAGATAAATTATAAACTATTATACTGGTAAAATAAATTAACAATTCTTGGTAAATGATCTCTTCCCAGACAAAATGAACACTTTTGTCTGTCTCAAAATTAAATGAAACAATTGATATATTATGATATTGCTATGAGTTTATAAAACCTTCTTCTGTACATATTGCCCAAATAATAATTACTGTATTTTATGATTCTATATTAGCATAACTAACACTTTTTCTGGTAAAATCTTAGTTAAACACAAGAGTAAGTATATAGCGCCTCGATTGCACTTTTTGTATAAATTATCAAGCAACTTCCTCACAGCTGACAAGGGCAGCCTGTTGCTTTTTCTGGATGTTAAACTGCATGCTTCATCAGCACACATGACAAAGCGATATATCAAATTTTTTTTGATATTGTGTATCTCTTTCACCTTTTCTCTTTGTTTTTGCAGTTTTTGTATTACACAGAGAACGCTTTACAGTTTATTTTGATTAATGTTAACATAATTTATATACATATTTATAAGCTATCATGATAGTTTGTTGATATTTTAGCACATGTTATTTGGTATGTCAAATAAGAACAATAATTGTGAAATTTGCCAAAAGAAATACAGCTGTAATGAATTGGGCTGTTAATTTATACCACACATGAAAATGGGTTTTATCTTGATAAGTGGTAGATTTGCAGGCAGTAGTTTTTATCTAGTTACTGTCAACAATTGTGTAATGTTCGCATTTTTTTTTGCTAAAAATATAGGTTGATGTTAGGGGTGTGAAAATTACATTGATATAGATTTTTTTTCCCACCCCAAAATCGACAGTCATTGTTTTTTTATTTTCAAATTAAGAAATTAATTTTAATCACAACTAATAATTGACTTTTATTCAAATGTTACAGGTATAGTACACTGTAATTCTAAAGTGAAAAAAGTCAAATTTATCTACATAAATAATGAGGCTCTTATCAATGAATTGAATTTAAAAAAAAAAAGTTTTGTCAAAAGTGCTCAGTTTTCAGTTTCAACTGCATATTTATGGAGTCTGCGGAAAGATTTTTTTAGGTCACCTGAGATGAAGGCTCAAGGGACCTATTCTAATCGCCTTTTGTCCGTCGTCGTGCGTTGTGCGTCGTCCGTCGTATGTCCGTAAACAATTTACATTTTTGACTTCTTCTCAAAAACTGCTGAAGCAAATTCAATGAAATTTTGCACAAACCTTCTAAGGCATAAGGCCAATCAAAATTGTGAATTATAAGGTCCCCACCCTTCTGGGGGCTGTGGGAGGGGCCAAATGGGGTAAAATTGACTATAATTTCAAAAATCTTCTTCTCCACTCACAGATGTGATGGAATCAAATACTCTTCACAGATAGAAAGGTCTAAAGGTCCTTTACAAAAATTGTGAATTATATGCCCCTGGGGTCTCAGGTTTCCCCTAGGGGAGGGGGTTAAGTTTACTATAGTTTATATAGGGAAAACACATTTTTGAGCATTATTTGGTCATTTGTAAAAGGAAATGAGTCAAATGTTGTCAGAATTATCCCTATGAAATGGCCATTGAATCCTATTAACAAATTTTCCATGACTGACTCCCAGGGGCCTTAGGGGTGGGGCCAAAAGGGGTCAAATAAGCTAAAACTTCAAAACTCATCTTCTGAACTTCAGGAACTGGTAGAATCAAATACTCTTCATAGATGGAAAGGTCTTAAGGTCATTTACAAAAATGGTGAATTATATGACCCTGGGGTCGGGGTCAAGTTTACTATAGTTTATATAGGAAAAACACTTTTATGAATGTTATCTGCTTATTTTTCATAGGAAATGAGTCAAACTGGGTTAGCATTATTAGCCTGAGATAGCATTTTATCATCATATCCATATTGGTCCTGGCCGACCCCCAGGGACCAGAGGGGCGGGGCCAAAAAGGGTCAAATAGGCTAAAACTTCAAAAATCTTCTTCTGAATTCACAGATTTGATGGAACCAAATACTCTGCATAGATTGGAAGGTCTTAAGGCCCTTTACAAAAATTGTGAATTTTATGTCCCTGGGATCTCAGATTTTCCCCTGGGGAGGGGGTCAAATTTACTATAGTCTGTATAGGAAAAACACATTTATGAACATTATTTGCTTAGTTTTACATGTAATAGGAAATGAGTCAAACTGGGTTTGCATTATTAGCCTGAAATAGCATTTTAACACCATATCCATATTGGTCCTGGCTGACCCCCAGGGACCAGAGGGGTGGGCCCAAATTGGGTCAAAATGGCTATTATTTCAAAAATCTTCTTCTGAATTCACAGGTTTGATGGAACCAAATAATCTCCATAGATTAAAAAGTGAAATTTATAAAATCATTGACACTGACTGACTTCTAGTTTGGTTTTGTTGTTTATCGTTAGCAAAGCAAATTGGAATTTTGAGCATAAGGTTTGGTAACATAATACACTAACTATCAAAATGAAAAACAAAAAATAAAAATTCTAATACGAAAGTTCAACTTTAAAGTTTATTTTGATTCGTAAATATTTTTTGATAGATTTGAACCAACTTTGCAATGCTCTTTCTGTAGCAGCACTCAGGTGACCGTCAAGGCCTCTTGGGCCTCTTGTTTATAAATATTTCTAATAAGACATGTAAGGTTTGAATGCAAATTACAGTGTATACCAAATTAAGTCAGAATTTGCATGTGACAACATTTGACTTGTGTTGTCTTTAGAACCCCATCTGCACCCTGACAATTCCGGCACAGGTATAGTAGACATGTGTGAGGCAGGCGTGCATGTACTGCCATGGCAGTGTTTGGAGTTTTGTGTGAGAATGAGACTCACATTTCCCGATCCTGATCTCTGTAATCACACACATATGTACATCAAAAATGTTGCATGACTATCCGTCGCATTTGTTTGCCTATATCCAATATTTTTATATTCCAGAGTTACTTTCCCTTTTTGAGCGAGTATTGGCATTAGCTTGTTTGGGAGATAAACATCACAGATATGAGAAAAAAGAAAACAAATCTCATTCAATAGTATTACAATCAATGCAAGCTCACATGGGCAAACAACTCTGTTAATTGGTGCAATAAAAGAAATATACTGTAGCCATGGTCATGTAAACAAAAGAAATGTTTACCAAAAACAACATTTACCATATGCATTGATTATGTTAATGTATCCCTCTACGTTATTAAAGTTGTACATTATATAGATTTCATTTATTCTGAAGAAATAGGCCTGAATTATGCATTTTAAATCATCACAAACACGGATATCATTTATAAAGAAAAATACTGTGTTCAACCTCAGGGCAAAAATGAAAACAGGGATACAGGTAGTTATTTTTTAAAGCTGTGAAATGCCACATACTCTTTATTTACTGGTACATGAAAATACTAAAATATATTTGGCAAAGATATTTGCGTCATTATAATGCCATAATCACTTCTGTTCATCTAATGTTTCATAGATTCTTTGCAAACACAGTCTTCTATCAATGTAATCATTTCACTAGCTGAGGATTGGGAACTTCTAATAAATATGAGGTGATTTTGTTGGTACTCAATTTCTGATAAAAGAACACAAACTTGAGTGAGAATTTCTAACTAACAAAGACCAAGCTGGCTGAAAGTTGTTGTTGCTGTTGCAGAATAACCATGTTTTCCAATAGATTGATGAATATTGTGTGAAGTATTGCTTTGTTAAAATTTCATTGGCACACACAAGTATCAACTAGTGTGAAAATCGAAAGGTACTTAATAAATAGATATTTTTGCAATAATTAGCTTGCTTGATATAATAATAAATAAACTATTAATTTCCCCCTTATATAGAGTCATACTTTAACAAACATATCAATGCTTGTTTTGTTTTTACTAAAATATATTACATCACCATCTCTATGTAAATTTATACTATATAATGTACCAATTTAAAAACAAAACTAATATTAAGACCAATTAAAAAAAAAAAACTACTATCTTTATTTTACACTGGAGTTTCTTTGTATAAAATTTAATTACTTATTAAATAAAGACATGTACCTTTGGGGTGTTTTACCTCATTTTGTCACAGAAATACCAATTATTTAAACCTATGAAACAAAGATATTAATCAAGCAATTTCCACTTCAGATAAGTGTAAAAAAACTCCAACTAAAGTAAAGATTCCATATTTAAATTTTCCATTTGAAAAACAAAATAAAAACAGAAATTGATCCTAGAATATTTTACATGTTTAATAGGAAGCAAACTAAAGAGCGACAGCAGCATGTCGCGGCCGGGAAGTCAACTGAAGCTTGGAAGTCAGAGAGGTACTCCGCAACCTGCTGACGACACCCAGGAAGAACCACCTCCAAGGGAGCCAACTCCAATCCCTAAGTCCAGCGTGTATATGCAGGCTATTGATTGGCTACTTGAGGTCAAGGCTGTGCCTGTAAGTTATCGTCTCAGATTTACTATCAAGTACATTATGAATCTTAAGAAAATCATTAATTTATTATGCAGCAAGAAAATTATAATAACTTTTGAAAATACAATTCAAGAGTATGATAGCATATATATATATCATTCAACAAATGGGGACTGACAGGTAAAAGAAATTTAGGTGATATATGTAGTAGACTTCTCTCTGTACTTTTGTTTAAATATGGAAGATGAGGCATTTCACCATACAAATAGATTAAGAACATTAATTCACGTATCTTATTACAATGTATAACGCTTATTAATGTTTTAATCTCTGTTACAGTTCACAGAGAGGGCGTTGGCCCACGAGTTACTAACCCCTACAGGTGGTCCAACCTCCAACTATCACATCTGTTACGCCCGACTCAAACTGCAGAAGAAAGAGTTCAATGATGCTGAAGAGAGCCTCACAGAGGCCCTGCAGTTTGACCATCAGGTAAGATCAACAAAGAATAAGTCCTTGTAGAAATCTTAATTTTATTTCCTCTTGTCCTATCCTAGTTTTTTCTCATGACCCGAATGTGAATGGCTCGTGGTTAAATGTCAGAACATCTTAAGCACTCGGCCACTGTGGCTCCTCCTAAACTGACTATAGCTGTTATAGGATAAAAAGTGACAGGCAAGCACTAAAACTAAATCAATCATTGTATATGGTTCCAACCAGTAAAATAATATAGAATAGGTTATGTCAAACATGATTGATAAAATTGATAGAATCAATATACAGGTTTATGGTATCAGTACAAAGATATTGTTGTCAAAGACAAAATGTCCCCTTTCATAAGATCAGAAAGCTTGCTCTTATTATGAACACCTTTGTACTTGTTTATCATCACAGAATCCTGATGCTTGGGCATTGTTAGGCCATGTGAAATACATGACTGGGGACACTACCAATGCCAGAGACTGCTATGAACGCACTGTATCCTTTGTGTCGGACGCCTCTGAGATGCACTCCATCTACCTACGTCTGGCCTCCATATACCTACAGGACCGTAAGGTAAGGTTTCTCGCAACAGGTCTCATAACAACCAGTGCATATCTATTCTGGTCATTTAAACTGTGTAGAGACTGTTGCAAAAACATAACACTTAAATACTGCAAACAAATATTTTAGTGGTATTTAATCTTACATGAGCTTTCCTTACTTCATAATTTGTACTAACAGGTAAATATAGCGATCCATCTTTTGTGTATTTTCAAGTTAGATGTATCTTAAGGTTAGACATAAATGGAATTGCAGAAACCAATCATTATGCTAATAAATTTTAAAATAAAGTTTGGTCTAATATTTAATTGCATATGAGATTTCTACTAGCAATATATTTATTATGTATATTTTTTTATAATGGTTGAATAACTAGCAATTAAAGTAAAGTAGATTGGAGCTGATCTTCACAGCTGCTTCAAATAATGAAAGGAATAGGCCTAACAATACCTTGTATATATATATTTCAGTTTGAGGACGCCAAAAATACGTTCCTGCTGGCGTGTAAACGATCACCTTCGTGTGTATCATGGTTAGGTGTTGGTATCGCCTGTTACAGGGTAAGTTCCTTAATGTTACTACTGACTTGTTTGAAAATACAGGGAGGTTATTATTCAATTTCATCAAAACTCAAACATCAGAATTGCAAAGTGAGAATTGCTATACTATTTCAAATCATCATTTTGGTTCCTTATTATATATGTACCACTTACCTAGGTATACACTTGTCATTTCAGCTGGATGAATTGTCAGAGGCCGAGGACGCTCTGTCAGAGGCGAACATCCTAAACAACACTGATCCCGAGGTGTGGGCCTACCTATCCCTGGTCTGTCTCAAGACAGGCCGTCAACTTGAGGCAGAACAGGCATACAAATATGCTCTCAAGGTAAAGAGCTTTACAATCTTGTACTATCCTCTTGGATTTGTTTTAGTTATCTGTTTGTTTCAATATATCGCCAGACTTTGTTGTTGCTGAATTTTGAAGATCTTAATTTAGTACAAAATCTGCTAAAAGTAAGAATGCATCCAAACAAGTATGTTTTCAGTATTTTCAAGAAAATGAACAATGCTAAATACTTAATCTTGTAAAAAAATATATCTGTTTAAGCTTGGTTTTTGTTTTTCTTACCTCCTAGGTAAATCTACAAGATCAGGAGTTGTTGGCAGAGATACATGAAGTACAACAAGCTGTAGGATTTGGAAATCCAGAATTTTAAATTGAATAGACTTTTCAAAATCTATATTTAACAACACATACAGATGAACTGCAACTCTTTAGAATGAATTCCATGCTTAATATCAATGGAACCAAAACGGAAATAAAGAAGATTACCTGTGGTGATGGTGATTGTAAGAAATGAAATTATGTGGACATTTATCAAATTAACTTCCTGGTTTTCCGACAGCTGGTTTCCCTTCGAAATTCATACATTATAAATTGTGATATGAAAACAATCTTTCTGCCATTAAAAAAATATGTCATCGGAAGAAATTAGTGTATCATAAAAAAAAATATAAGAAAAGACAAACATTTTATCAATAATTTAATAAATGCTTCTATTGAAGAAATAATTATTAAAATAAATTAATATTTATTATGTATCTTATTCTCTACATAAAATTGAAGATGTTTTGTTAACACATTTTGTACTTGTGTTGGTATATTAAAAACAATCTTCTATCAGATCTTTCTTTGGTTGTCCCTATAAAAACTTACTACTTTATACAGATATACATGTATATGCAAATATCAAACTTTAGCACCTTTAATCTGAGACATTTGTCTTAATGGAAAATACTTTGTAACATTCTTTTAGCATAAGGAATACCTTATTGAAATCTTTCCAGATGAATTGAAGAGCATTATAGTTTTTCCATGTCAATTCAGACAATTTAAGTGAGTGATTCTATCAAGAATGGCTGATATACAACAATGTATTTCCACTAGTATCCAACAACTCTACAAATAAAAATAGCCAGAATCAAATATGTCCTAAGACAATGATTGCAAAATCCTAGACAGTATTATTTAAATGTATTCTTATTCAAAGGATGGTATTTCATGTCCAATATTTAAATCCATTCCCATGAACCTGGCGAACACAACATGTTTCCATCATATCAATTTCCATGAACCTAAAGAACACCACATATATGTCCATCGGATTCATTTCCATGAACCTGGACATTGCCACATGTGTCCGTCGGATTACGCGAGTACTTATCCAACATCCTGAATCCAGGAAGTCCTTAAACATGTATTATCAGGAACCAGGAGGGCACCACATATTTCCATTGGTATCGGGCAGTTCTTTGTGTGCAATATCCCAGATCCATGGCTTGTCTATAATCAAGAAAACATGAAAGTTACAGAAACAATACCCATCAGAAAATTCCATTCCATAAATTATTTCGAGAGTGAAACATAAAATTTCCCTGTAGAGAAACATTAGCTAGACTTAAAAGATGCTCCACCGCGAACAGAGCATAAATGATATTCGTTATTTGAACAATAATTGGTGTTTAATCGTGTACATATATGTCTAATTGAAACAAAAAATAATATAAAATAATTTTTTTTTGCCTTTGGTGCATGCGCAATCAGTACTTCATTCCATATAGGATATAGTGCCATGGAATTTTTTCGGGATGCAATTAATTATTTTTACTATTTTTAACATGAAGTTTAATTAGAAGCTCAAACATTCGAATGGTAGTAAAGGTGTAAAGTAAGTAATTTTTGTAACTGAAGAAAAATACTCAACTATCTGCTCATGTTTTTGATTGTGAAGAAAAATACCATTTGTCAGCGATGGAGCATCTTTAAGATAAAACATCAAAATTTGTTGTATATTTGTCCTGACATCCTTTAGTCCCTGTGTAAGAAATCTGCTTTCTTCATTTTATTAAACAAAATCATATGTAGCAGAAAGAGCATACGGACAAGTTTGGATACAAAAATCAAGAAATTAATGATGAGTCCCAGGTAAAAACATTTGTTTATTATGACTATTGTCTATATACAATGTCTACCTGCTTTAGTGTAAGGGGTCACTGGAAGGTCGTAAGGAATTGGAAACACATTACTACCACCAATACTCTCCACATCACTGCTTGTCCTCAATGTGTTTTTCTCTCCCTATTGAAAAGAAAGAATATTGTTATTGTTTGAAAAGTAAGCTTTAATTTGGTAGACTTAAACCCAAGAAATCAATTGGGCCAATAGGTTATAGACATAAAACTTGCCCTTCAGGAAGGTGAGCAAAAATGTTTTACACAAAAAGATTCTTTATGCACGATACAAAATACATTTAAAATTTAAAGTTACCTTGATTATCCATTATTAATTTTATTTTCATTTTTGTTTGTTTTTGATTATCTTAGAGAAACTTACAAAGAATTTTGGAATGAAAAGGACTCCCAGTTCATAGGACCTGATCATCAATTGAGCTCCTTTCTTCTCCATAGCTCCCCAGGCTGCCTTGGACATGTTGGCACTATAGGTAGACAATAAATAGTTTTGTAGTCAAAGGAAGTCTAAATTCACAGTAAAAAAGAGGTCAAACTCCACACTTGATTCAAAAATAAAAATTGTTTGAAAACTTACTCTCACATGTGAACTAGTGCCAAGCCAAAAATATGTCCCCGTTGTTATTTTGTCCCTATATATTCTATGTATACATAAAAGTTGGGTAATCTGTGAAAATGTTCACGCTATTTTTCTTTTAAATATATTCCTCAATTTAACATACCTAGTCACAAGGAACCAGGCTAACTCCTTCCCTGAAGGTGAAGGTCGTGTGTAAGTTTTGATGTGAGGCATAGCTCTACTCCTTCCTCGCCCCTTAGACTTCCATTGGCTGTGCAAGTACAAAACAGAACTTATGATAAAGGACATATATAATTAACAAAGCTTCCTGAATGGTTATATGGAAAATTATACCTAATTCACATTTAGACTGATAAGCTTACAAAATGAGAATGGCTAATCTAGTTAAATATTTCTCCTAACCTGAGACGTTAGGTAAGAGATATTCCACTAAAATACCTGCATGACCCAAGACTCCCAAATACATCACTTCTACCTTGTTATTACTAGGTTATTTTTCCATTCCATATCTATCTGTGTATAGACCTACTTGAGGAATGTATGGAGATATGGCTGTTTCTTAGCCACATGGATGCTGTAAGGAATGGAGCCTCCTGCTGGATAGCCTTCCAAACTGGTCCGCACGTCATCTTTTGTTGGAAATATCTAGATAATGAATTTGTCATGTTTGAAACATTTCCTATCAAATAAATCAGAATGAAGCATATCAACTTAAGAATTTAATTCTTCCCTAAACAATTACCTAAAACACTCATGATATTTCAAATGAATGATTATTTCTAAAAATAAAATTTTGAAAACATTTTCACCTTTTATTCAAATAAATACATGATATTTTACAACTAGGACAACATGTTTGTTTTGGGCATAGTTTGTTATACTCACATACATACAAATGAATCAAAATCATTACACTTATAGAAATCAATTTGTTGTAGGCATGCTTGTTATGGACATGTCTTACTTACTATATAAAACTTGTAATGACCAAAACATCCCCTTACCAGCTGTAGTGGAATGGTCATCAGTGGTACTGAGCTTGTCCCCTTGACCGTGGCCAAAGACTGTAGCCACTCAGTACAAAGCCATGTCTCCTTGGCTGGCCCTAATGTCCCTACGCTGGAGTATTGACCAACCACAGGCCATGTCTTTACAAGCTCCTTCTCCGGACCATGTTCATGGAGCAGACGACGCAGCCTCATGTGACCAAAACGACTTTTCTTGTCTCCAGCATGTCTGCCTGGACAGGAACCAACTATGAATACTCTGGAAAGGGAGTTTAGTTTTGAATATATATGTAATGTTCATTCATCTAATTTATGGATTAATGTCATCTACAAGACTATTACATATGAAAAGAAGAATCAGTAAATGAAGGGGAAGTAACTTATACAGCTGATATTTGCAGTACATTACTGAATACATGTACCTGAATACATGTACATGCCATGCAAATATCCTGTTGAAACCAATTTTAGAACAACTGAAACGAATTGCTCACCTTTTGATCTATATTAAATTGAGAATTGATAGGCTATTCTTATAATCTTATAATTCAACATTTCTCTGGATAAGACTTTGGTACACTTAATCTAGTTCTGGATGTTGGTTTAAATGATGAGTTACTCAATTAGCTCTTGTACTTTACATATGTGAACTAATTACAAAAATATTTCAAATACTATAGATGCTTAATAAATTACAGCTTCCTTTCGAAAAGTCCTTCCCATAATTCTGTCAATGGCCTTGGCCCATTCACAAATCAGTAAAAATATTCATGAAAATATTTCACTACATAGAAAACTACATTATTTTCCTGGATTGACTGACCTAGCAGATGACATGTCGTGACTGAAGATGTGATCTTTCCATTCCTTGAGCTGGTAAGCCTGGTAGGCTGACACATATTCCAGTAGGTCATGCTTGAATCCTGTAGGAGACTCTCCCTGTGTACTACTGGGTTTGGGAAGCTTAGGAAACAGTGGACTGATCCACATTCTGTATCGGACATAATACAAAGGATTACATTACAGCGATATACTGTAAACATTTTAATGATCTCAAAAGTTTTGTATATTTGCTAATGTTGATGGGTAGCTAGAGCAATGATTCAACAGTGCACTGATTCAACAGCGCACTAAACAAACATGAATATATTCATTGATGATTTAACAGTGCACTAAACCAAAATGAAAATATATATTGATGATTCAACAGCGCACTAAACCAAAACAAGAGGCCTAGAGGGCAAGTATCGCTCACCTGGTTTGTAATGCCAAGTAATGTTCTAAATACAGGTTCATTGTTTCTTTTCTGAAGGAATTCGAATATTTACCTCTAATTCCCCTATTGGGTCCCCCGGGGGTCAGAGCCATACTTTATACAAGTTCTGTTCCCCTTCCCCCATGGATGTTTGTGGCCAAATTTGGTTACAATCCATGCAGAACTCTAGGACAAGTAGCGATTTAAAGGAAATATTGACGGACAGACACCTTCGGGCCAGGTGAGCTAATGAATATATTCATTGAGTATTTTCTTCCAGGTAAAAAGCTGAGGAAGGCATTCTGAAACTTACCATTTATCAGTTTAATGCATGCATATTAGTTTCCACATTTTTCAATTACTTTGTGATAGGGATTCAACATCTACTGCCAACAAATAAGAAAAGAAAAAGAAAGAATATTGTGCCTCACATTAAATTGTTTTAAAGAAGCGCCATTGTAAATGGCTCTCAAATGTGGTTACTTTACACTTAGACAACGCTACTTATCTGAGAATGATGCAAGTATACAAATCTCTACCGCTCAGTGCATACACATAACATCAGTACCAATTTCCCTGTAAGGTTTTGGCAATAATGCCTATAATAGCACTACTCTCAAACCATACTTCAATACAAGTCAGCCGCTAAGCGGTATGGGCTTGTTAACTTACATCATTCTCTAGGGTAGCTGGCAGTAAACGAGAAGTAATTTGTATATCAAGGATTAAATACTTTATGATACTTAACCCTTGTGTTTTCTGGAACCAGTCCCGTTCTATCATATTGGAGGTGTGTATCACGACTCGCATTCCATTGTCATACAACAGGAACATCATCTTCCTATCAATAAAAACTAAACTTCAGACCATTCACCAAAATTTGATGACTTGCAACAAGAAAATGCATCATATCGTGTAATACTATCATATGGTAATTGTTAATTTTGAAATTGTACAACTTCAATTATCCCATTAATGTAATCTACCTTTTGTTATAGAGTCTTATCATTAAGAGAAAATGAAATTAATACATACGTGTGATGTGTCCCATAAGGCATATCCAAACGAGCCTGAAGAAATTCAAATTACAATTAAACTTTAATTCAGCTAAACAGGCTTCATGGAATTTTCTGTTTACAATCAATATATTGTGACTGGAAATAAGTTCCACCGCAATATCTGTGCTGGTGGCTATTCGAATTTCAGCTTTGAGGCTTATCTTTTTCTCTAGTGACATTGATTATGGATCAATTTAAAACAATTTGTTTCTTGCTTGTACGTTCTGAACATTTACAAAAATATACTGAATATTCAGTATGCATATGCACAATGAAATATTCGTGTATTTCATGCTACAATGTACATTGTGTATATTCAGAAAACTTCCATCCACAAAATAAACACTACTAAGATGTACCTGACAGAACCGTATGTTGGAGTATGCTGAACCCTCCGCCTCCAGACTTGACTTGTTGGGACCCTTGAAGCCGTGGACAAGCAGCAGAGGTTTAGATCTGTATAACATAGCAGTGTTACTCTCTAAACTAAAATTATAAAGCAGCAGAGGTTTAGATCTGTATAACATAGCAGTATTACTCTCTAAACTAAAATTATAAAGCAGCAGAGGTTAAGATCTGTACAACAAAGCAGTGTTACTCTCTAAACTAAAATTATAAAGCAGCAGAGGTTGAGTTGTTTAGAAAGTGAAAATCTTAGCTCGAAGGTCTTCTGGCACTGACAACCTTCAGACATAGATATTTATAGATCTTATAGATAAGATTGTGTTTCTTATATCATTTTCCTACATTTGACTGATATGTTTGATTATACTCACCTGAACTGTTGTGGGTATTGTTTCATTAACCATGGGATCTCAAACATATAGTTAAACTGGAGAAAAATAGAGGATAATTATCAGATCATCAGCTATTAGATAATTGAAGCATCCAATAAACAATTGATAATTTAAGTATTTAAAGGTATCCAACATTTGTGATTGTCACCAAATTTTCTTTAACAATATATTACATAAAGGAGATATCAAATCCTTTAAAGAGGCTCCACGGCCGACAGAGCATAAATGATATTCATCATTTGAACAATAATTGGTGTTTAATTGGGTGCATATATATATAGTTAACACAAAAATAATATAAAATAATTTACTACGCCTTTGGTGCATGCGCAATCAGCACTTCATTTCATATAGGATATAGTGGCACGAAATTTTTTCGGGATGCAATTAATTATTTTTCAATATTTTTAACGTGAAGTAAAATTAGAAGCTCAAACTTTTCAATGGTGGTAATGGTCTAAAGTAAGTAACTTTTGTTACTGAAGACAAATACTCAATCGTGACGTCTGCTCCTGTTTAATTGTGAAAAAAATACCATTTGTCAGCGGTGGAGTATCTTTAAATTAGATTCCTAACTGGCGCGCCTTGTGTTTGAAACTTTTCCTGGGACCTCATGTTAAGATGTGGATTATTCCAATGTCAGAAACCCACCCCATGAAGATGAAATAGACAAGCTACACAAGTCTTGTGCTACAATTCCCCCCTTTTGGGTTTAGCTCCCTAAGTATCACTCGAAGATGGTGAGTGAGTGACTGACTGATAACATGATATAAACCATGGAATGGTTGACCAACACTTGACAAGTTATTTGGTAACAAGTCATTCGCTTTTTATTAAGCTTTTTGACATACCTATGTAAATTGTATAAAAAAAGTTTGTGACACATGCACACATATTTTTTCCATTCCTATAGTGACAGAACTACATATTAATTTGATCCATTGAGGAAGACATTTTCAGAACATTTGATGCACCTGTTTAACTACATGTACATACAAATATCTGTTAACTACTAATATTAACTTACTTGACATGATGCTACCAAGTTTCCCATGTCTGGTGAGAGAATATCTGAAAAAAAATATTAACATTATTCAGATGGAGTTACCAGTCTAATATCAGAAGCTTGTTGGTAAACTTTACATGATGTCCATATAGTTTATTTATCATTATACAACAACTTCAATCAAATATTACTATGAACTTTACATTATTGTATGTTCATACCTGTAAGATTGAACATCAGTACATTTTACACATGTAGATATACCTTTCATGTTGATATTTGTGTACTTTCTAGCATCTCAATTTGAAAACAGTGTTTTACTTTTTTCATTGTAATGTTAAAGTATAGTAACTATTTGCATCTTCAAACTACACCAAGATAACCATTTCTCTAAACAATATCTCCTGAAATGCAATTTTAATGTGCTTGTCAGGTTTCACCTTTCACATCCATAGAACATGCCCTGTTGTACTTGTTGTCGATGCCATGTACTTTGGTTAAGAAGAAACTTAGTGGTTGTGCATCCTCATAGACACTGGATGGTGTTAAGGGACCCCTCGCTAATGATGATCCTCCTGTCTTAATCTTTTTAGGAGGAGGATGTGATGATGAACTGGACGAAGGTCTGTGCTCAGCATCGTCATCAACTGGAAGACAGATATTAAACAATGAATGCATTTACAAAAAGCATAATATGTAGAATGTATTTTAACAGTGGATAGGTATTCCAGAAATTATTGAAACTTTATAAATCACCTTTTAGCTATATGTTTTGATAAAAATTGACATGAAAATTGTATCCTTTTTTTAATTAAAGATACTGATTAATTTGCTAATACAACTGTAGTTAGAATGAGCTATTTCATCAATTTATCATTACCTACCGTGCAAATCATTAGACTTCTTTTCTAAAAGTAAAAATAGGCAAATGGAGTTGGACTTTGAGATAAGGTGATATACTGGTACGTTTAACAATATTTGTGTACTGAAATGAACCCAGTTTTTTTTAAGCTTTTAACTTTGATTGATGCAAATAAATATGGTAAAACAATACACATTTGATAACATATCATAGATTTTTTAATGCAACATACCTGCATGGTAGAAGTCCTCTTTGTGTGATGGATTTTTTCTGTAACACTTTGATCCATATTGACATGCTGGTTTCTCTTTTTTGTTTGAAGATGGTTCATCATCTAGAATTAATGTACGCTTTCTCTTTAGACTTATGGATTCTCTATCCTTTTCACCAGGACTTTGTTTCTTCTGACCAGAACTTCGCGCTTCATGGAAACTGCTGCTGTGTTCTGAAGACTTTTGCTGATTAGAAGGAGATTTCTTATTTCTTTCATGACTGTAACTAACTGGTGACACATGTGATTTTGACTTTTTATCATCTTTTCTAACATACTCTGCCTCTTCTTCAGAGTCTGATATTTCATGTGTTTTACTGCACCGTTTGTGTAGTCCTTTTTCTGTCCTTTGTCTTTCACTGCTTTTTTTAATAGATGATGAAGTATGTTTTGATAATTTGTTTACGTTATTGTTACTATTATGAGACATATCCTTCAATGGTGAATCCCCATCGAATAGGTCTGGGGAAAGTGTTCGATCAGAATCAGAGTCTGACACCGAAGGGCATGTTATTGATGTGTTTTTCTCATTTATGTTGAATGCCAAACGATCCTGCTCCAATTCTGGGTCTAATGTAATATCAGAATCACTGTCTGAAACTGAATGGCTGGAGGTTACTCTGTTCGCTGTGGTTTCAAGATCTGTTTGTAGTGATTCTGCATCAAACTGAAATGGAAATAAAAAAGGAAGATTTCATACTGTGTGTCAACCTCGATATTCCAGGGCTTACTATCACGGACATTATATATCCACCCCTGAACTATCTCATAGTAAAATTGAAGGCACCAGAAAACACAGGTAATTTGATCTTTTGAAGTACAAAGGAATTGTATAACAGTACACTGTGGTTGCAATTGACTGTGTTGCTTTGAAGTTGGGCATCGCTCTCTCTGTAATATTCAAAGGAAGTCTCTGCAAGCCGGTAATTGGTCAATTATTTTCTCTTGAACTGCCTTCAGTTTTACTATGAGATAGTCCAGGGGTGTATAAAATGTCAAGTGTAAGTAACCCCTGGAGCATCAAGGATGACTATGTATCAGTTACCAATAACTCCTATTACATTTACAGAATTATGAGGATTAATTATAAACAGATAAAAAACAAACAAACAAACAAAATTTTATATGTTTTACCATCTCATGATAAATTAAACACAAGCTGTCATTACATCCACACCTGAAGTATATATCATACCAGGTAACAAAACAGAAGGCTCTGTGTGAAACAGATCTAGATGAGATAGATAGTTTGGTCCTTTGATGTACATCAAAAGAATTGAATAATTAGAAGTTATATAAAATTCCCCATCTCATAGATTTAACAATTTTTGACAACTGTGTCATGCATAAAACATCAATACTGTATCTCATATTACATGAATTTCAAAAGTTTTTCACATGTGAATCACTACATAGTATTAGATCGTAAATATTATGTGTCCAAAGGAAAAAAGCTTAGATGATGATGATATACCATATAGATACATAGATTTTTTTTCTGACAAAGTAAGAATCTGTTCACAGTCGGAATTTTCCCTTAAAACAATAATACAATGTATATTTAATGTCGTCAATACCTCCCACTCAATTGAACAATGCACCAAATATGTCAACTAATTCAACACATTTAACATGATGAAGGAATAAAAATGTTTTAAATTATGATTTGTGATTGAAGTTCAATGGTGTGATCAATGTCTACCCAATCACTGTTGCTAGTAGTGCCATTGATTATTTGCCATTATACTCTTGACCAAGACGAATAAACTTTTTGTTCTTTAATATCATCTTTCTTAATAATTACTTTAATAAATAACGATGTGTATACATATATATAATAGGAAAGTATCATACAACTATGAAATTGTTACATTATAATTACCAATCAGGCAATCTGAATATCATTGGATAAATAATCAGCATCTTTTTGTGACGGAATGTGCCTTTCTCATGTGAAAAGAACTAGAATGTACGACGGTTGGTTGGTATGTCTTCAGTGATATCTGATCCCAAATCATATGGCCTAACGTTATACACGGAAATATGCACAGAAGCTGATCCAGAAATGCCAGCTCAGCAGATCATGAACCGAGTTTATGACTTATGGGCAATTTTCTTACTATCTAATCACATTTCAAAGGTAGTGTGAAGTTTAATAATTATGTTAATGTATTCATTTTCACGTATGTTCTATGGAATCATTTACTTGAGCCTGAAGCTGTCTTGCAAAATCTTCGTCACTGAAATTTGCCGCCATATTGCCGAATGCTGTTTCCGGTTTAGTTCCGTAATAATTAAAAAAGTATGATCAGCATCTTAAAAATATCAAAATAATCTTTGAGAAATTCGTAAATATTACTAAGATATATTTATCATATATGTTAGGCAAATACTGTTCATATAAAAAAATTAAATCTGAATTCGAAAATATTGTTAGCTCTAAATCTGAATGTCAATGTCAACAAAGATGGACGACATTCTTTACTAGCAGGAACTTGTCATAAGCATTTTCATCCATAAATCGCGTGTTTATCGTCAAATGATCATCATCTGTTGACATCAGAGAAAAGGAACGATTACACCGAGCTATCAACTGTAAGATATTGTGAATTCCATGTAACATCCCCCAAATATGCACAGCATATAAGCAAAAGTGGGCTGGCCATGTTGAGACTTGCGCCGTTTGGGCGGTCAGTTTTGAAATGGAGTTAAAATTTCATCAATAGAACAGTAGATTGATTTCTTATGAATCTCAGGAAATTGCTTTATCTTTAGCTATTTTCATAAATCTTGCTTAATTTAAAACTTTCCATTCATTCAATTTTAAACACTTTGTTTTCAGATGGCAGAAGTACATGTCATAGGGCAAATAGTAGGTGCTTCAGGATTCCCTGAACACAGCCTTTTCTGCAAATGGGGTATACACATGGGTAAGTTGGAAGACCATTCAAAACCATGCAGATCTTCCAATTATCAATACCAAATAAAAACCAATTTACTTAAGTGTCCTTCATGAGAGATATTTCCACAAATCAAAAATGACATTATGATTAATTTAAAATAGACCATGTATATTTTGGGATTTACTTATACTCACATGAAAATCAACATGCCTTCAAATTGATGATGAAAATATGAAATTAACTTGGACTCTTTCAACTGGATTTGAGATGTCGGACAAGTAACATGCTATAAAAATAAACAATCTGGCATATGCATTATACTGTTCAAATTGATACATTGCATTAATTTTGGCAAAACACTTAATTTCTCCTAAGAGAGAAGATTTTCAAAGAAAGCCTTTATTAGGATACTAACCCATTGACAGGCCAGTGGAGAATCATTCTCGATACTCCCAAGGGTTACTATCACTAGATTATCTCGGTGAAACTGAAGGCAACAGAAGGCAGAAGTAAGAAGTGAATAATGGTACACTGTGCTTGACAGTGTTGCTTTGAAGTTGGGCGTAGCTCTCTCTGTAGAAGAGAAGTATTTTCTTCACACTAGTGATTGGTCAGCTTTTTAGCCCACCATCTGATGATATTCAAATCGCTTTTCGTCTGTTGTCCGTCCTTCCGTCCGTTAACTATATTTGTTACCGCTATTTCTCAAAAAGTACTGAAGGGATCTTTTTCAAATTTCATATCTAGGTTCCCCTAGGGCCCTAGTTGTGCATATTGCATTTTGGGATCAATCGGTCAACAAAATGGCCGCCAGGCAGCTATCTTGGATTTTGATAGTTAAAGTTTGTTACCGCTATTTCTCAGAAAGTACAGGAGGGATTTTTCTCAAATTTCACATGTAGATTCCCCTAGGGGCCTAGATGTGCATATTGCATTTTGGGACCAATCGGGCCACAAGATGGCCGATAGGCCGCCATCTTGGATTTTGATAGTTAAAGTTTGTTTCTGCTATTTCTCAGAAAGTGCTGAAGGGATTCTTCCTAAATTTTACATGTAGGTTCCCCTCGGGCCCTAGTTGTGTATATTGCATTTTGGAACCGATCGATCAACAAGATGGCCGACAGGTCGCCATCTTGGATTTTGACAATTGAAGTTTGTTACCGCTATTTCTCAAAAAGCCCTGAAGGGAGCTGTCTCAAATTTCATGTACATGGTCCCCTAGGTCCCTGGTTATGCATATTGCATTTTGGTACTGATACATGAACAAGATGGCCGACAGGACGCCATCTTGGATTTTGATAGTTGAAGATTACCACTATTTCTCAGAAAGTACCGAAGGGATATGTCTCAAATTTCATGTGCAGGTTCCCATAGGTCCCTGGTTATGCATATTGCATTTTGGTACCGATCACTTAACAAGATGGCCGACAGGAAGCCATCTTGGATTTTGACAATTGAAGTTTGTTACCGCTATTTCTCAGAAAGTTCTGAAACTATCTGTCTCAAATTGCATGTTCATGTTCCCCTAGGGGTCTCGTTGTGCATATTGCATTTTGGGACTGATCGATGAACAAGATGGCCGACAGGCCTCCATCTTGGATTTTGATATTTGAAGGTTTTTCCCACTATTTACAAGTTTCCCTAGGACCTTAGTTGTGCATATTGCATTTTCGGACTGATCGGGCAAAATGATTGTGGACAAGTAGCCATCTTGGATTTTGATAATTGAAGTTTGTTACTGTTAGATATTTCAGAAAGTACTCAAAGGATCTTTCTCAAATTTCATATGTAGTAATATGTATTTAAAGTTTGAAAAGCAGAGAAAAGATCCCTCTTTCGTTTGTCAGACATAGATCATTCATTGGTGGGCACCAAGATCCCTCTGGGATCTCTTGTTTTCTCATGAAATGCCTTCAGTTTTACTATGAGATAATCAAAGGTTGTATGTAACGTCAGTGATAGTAATCCCTAGAGTATTGAAGATGGTGGGGAAAGACCAACATGTGACATAAAATTTAACAAATGGTTTGAATTCTCTTTTAGTCAAAGATATTATCTCCATCCTCAAGATTATTTTTGTTAGTAGAGAATAGAGATTTAAAGGAATTTCCTCTATTTCCTTGACAGGGTCGTCCATCCCCTGGCACACAAGAGAGGGAGTCAGACTTGATATTTAAATCAAAACTTTGTTCCCCATTCTAATTTAAAGGGGTTTATGTTTTACTACATTGATTTTATGACAAATCATGATAATCTTACCATATTTTGATATTACTATTGACTAGGTGGTGCTTGGAAGGTTTTGTCTGGTTTGCGCGAAGGACAGACACAAGTGGACAATCCACAGAACCAAGAGGCAGCTTACTGGTCACATCCTGTTGATCTTCACCTTGCCACAAAAGGACTCCAAGGTAAATTGAGTCACAATGCACAATATTTTTGTTAGTAAGCATGTCTTATTGAAAGGAACTGTTCATATCTAAATCTTAAATAGCCCAGCTCAAAATAAGCCACATTCCCAAAATTGTTGTTAATATCCTTTCGGTTTCACCAATTTCAAAATTAACTTAAGAAATGAGGTAAAATCTTTCAGTTGTTAGTGTTGCTTACTTTAATTCACACAATATGTTAGTTATCACATTTTTCAATAATTTGGGTTTATATATCTGAACAGGATGGCCAAAGGTTCACTTTCAAGTGTGGCATCAAGATTCTTTTGGAAGAAATGAACTGTATGGTTATGGATTTTGCCATATTCCAACTTCCCCAGGCATTCATGATATTGAATGTCCGACATGGCGACCAGCTGGAGAGTTCCGAGAACAAGTGTCCCAGCATTTCCTTGGAGGTGGTCCACAGCTTAAAAACCCAGACTTGATATACAGTGGTGCAGATAGATATAGACTTCATACAGTAGCCATGGGCAAAGTTCATTTACAGCTCGGTGTGGTTCTCAGGAATTTCGATAAATATGGAATTGAATGCTAAAAATCGTCCAGAATTTTTGTATAGGTTGTGTAAAAACTATAACAACAGTGTATGTAAATTGTTACATTACTTTTGAAATTAACATTTACTTTACGTTAATATATAGATCTGGTGTTAGAAAAGAAATGTATTCATTAATTTGTTTATGACATTGTTAAAAGAAATTTCATTAACTGGTATTTTTTTCTGATCAAACAAATTAAAGGATCATATATATTGATTTACTGTATTTTTACAAAATACAGTATTTTCATTTATTATTGGATAAATGAAATTTCCATGTATAAGTGATAATGTAACTTATATGTAAATAAATACTTTAATGAATAACAAGAAATGATCATGTAAGATAATTATTTGTGGGTAGAAACTTTTGTGGTTGGCCAGAGAAAAAATAAAGGTTACAACATTTATTCATTGTACCATACCAGTAACAACCCACTCACATAATATTTTATGCAACAAATGTTCCATGTTATGCATTAGATAACTGAGACTTTATTTTTTACCTGCTTTGATTAGAAACCTCGTCAAATAATTAATTTTGTAATATGTATCATACATTGACATTTTAAATATAAGTAATAAATACAAAATTGAGATATTACTTTTTATGTATTCTATACCTAACAAAATATGACCCCTTGACAAAGAGTCAATGCCTAGGTCATACATTAAACAAACTTGGTAGATCTTAATTCATCCCAGCATGCTACATGCCAAATTTCAGGGTTTTTTGGGCAATTTGTTATAAGGCCAACACAAAAGATCAGCAATGGACACTGCTCTTAGATGTGTGACATGACCTATTTTTTTTGTTTTTTGTTTTCATATTTCAAGACATAAAAAGAATCACAACTGTTCCAATGTAGTGTTTTTTTGTACTTTAATAACTGTAAAGTATAACAAGGGAATACTCTTCAAAACTCACAACATAGATATTAAATACTTATTTCTATTGTTCTTTTGGTGTTTCATCTTCAAATGGTTTATGTTCGGCCATATTTATGAATCCTGATGGTATGTAGTCCTTTTCTATTTCATTATTTAACAAGGCCATAAATTTAAATCTAGTTCCCATCTTTTGGGGGTCTGTTAACATTTGATATTGACTTATTAATGTTCTAGCATTCTCTTCGTCGACACAGTTTTTCATTAACATCTGAAAAGAAAAAACAGGAGATGTCAGAGTAAGATACAGTACATTTATTTTCATCTCCGCTTTCCCAAGACATTTATTTTTAATTTCAATGAAATCAACATATTGGAATTTATTAGGCAAGCTTAATAATTTGTCATGCCAAAAACCTTTTGCCGGTATCTTGATATATCATACAGTTGAACATTGCCATCTAAAGGTCAATAAAACAATAGTAAAACTTCTTTTAATAAGTACAGTGAGATGAATATGATAACAGAATTATAAGAATATAGAATTACAGTATTATGTTAAGTATTAGAATTATACAAATAGAAGATGAGAAGCATCCTCCATTTCCAGGAGTAATGATTATTTACAATCCCTATGTGGCTGTGACTCCTAGGAATTGAGGATGGACGAGACGTTGTAAAGAATTCTATTTCATTTCATAGAATTTCTGGGAAACACTGAATTAATAATATCCAAATAAGCTTGAATTTTAATTGTGTTAATCATTCCCGGAATCCCTGTAGTAAAGCCTTACCTGTAGTCTGGCGATAATGCCCATGTTATGGAGGAATTCAGTCTGTGTTACTGGACCAAAGGCTCTGGCTGCAGATCAACAAAATACTATATTGCAGACAAATGTCACATTATCAGACTAAATATCTGTTCGTAATTATGATAAACTACATAGTAGCTTGATTTCATGCACATAAAAAATTCTGAAAATGTCTTTTTGGAAGCTTTCATGTTTTATGTTAAATTTATAGAAAAGTATTTCAAGTTATTTTAAAACTAGGGGTATATTTCACAAAAAAATGTCTCCACTTTTCAATTACCAGGTACGATTTTGTCTAAGGAAACAATCATGTAAGTCAATATGACATCATACAGTACACATACTTGTAATGGCATATCAGAAAACATGATTATACATTGTATTACAAGACCTATAAGCAGTCAGTAAAATATACAAAACAGAAAGTATTTTTTCTTTAATAAGTTAAATTATGTTTTAATTTATAATTTCAACCAATGTGAAACAATCTTGCACAGAAGGAATCATTTTGTTTGTGACCCTTGGAGTTTTGAGAATCACACAACATAGCAAACGTTAAAAAATGACACTGATTATAAGTGCTAAATGTTTACTAAAGGTGCACATATATAGAGAAAACATAAAACCTATTATAGCATTAATAACATCATTCATTCCATTTGAAGGCAAAAATCGTTCAGAAAACTTTACTACCAATGGCTATGTTTTTTACTTTGCCAGGTATCAATCTTTATGACAAGATCAAAATAATGTTATTAGCATGATAAAAATGAATCAATGACATGCAGAAGACTCGAGAAATACCTGGTAAGATATCAAACTATGCATCATTATCACTTCTGAAATAGCCTTCATTCACACAATGTGTTCAGAAGTACTTCTCTTGTCAAGCAAGTAATGTTATTACATTGAAACAACCAAGCTTTTTATTGGGTTTTTTTCATATCAATAGCCAGGGATATCTAAGGACAGGAAGCATGTTTTAATAATGGAAATCTTACCATTAGGTTCAGCCATTTTACGGAGGTAGGCAAAGTCCACATCTGCCGTCAAATCAGCTGTTCCAGGATCTTTGAGGGCATCATGTTGTTTATGATCCTTGAATGCCTGAGAGACACAAAAATATATAATATCAATTCTGTATCCTCCGACACATCCTTGATGCTCCAGGGGTTACTATCACCGACATCATATCCACCCCTTGACTATCTGATAGTAAAAATTGGAGGCAGCTCCGGAAAAAAACAACCCAGACCAATCACAGGCCTGCAGAGACTTCCATTAAAGGATTTGTGCAGTCAAAAATGATAATTTCACTTTATGCTGGAAATGGCTTTATTAGAACATGTAGAAACCTCTCCGTGCCGCGCGCGACCGGAATAACCTGTAAACCGCCGATATCGAGGTCAAATTTTCTGACCACCTGATTATGCATATTTTCTAGCTCTAAGCTGTGTGACGTCATAATAGTCCGTGGCTTATAGCTGTACTACAACTGATGTGCTATCACTTATATCAACGGTCACAGGAAAAGCCGATCAACTATTTTTTATGGTTACTTTTGACTGAAGTTAATCGTACAATAACTTTGGCTCGAATATAAATATCTAAAAGAGTGAAATTTGATGTTTCAAATACTCTAATTTATGCTCTAATAGCAGGAATCTTCGTGTAATTATGAAAGAAAATCCACACAGAAATAAAAGTTTCAGATTTTTTGTCGAGAAGTTCAGCAACGAATAAGCTTTAATTAGGTAATATTTTCCTGTAGTCTGTATCTTTGATACATTGTGAATTGCAAAGTTTGTGACTGTAAAATGAAATTTTACGTAACAATTTAAGAAATCCTTGATTAAAGCATCAAGGGTATGATGCTTAACATGCGTACACACCGATGATTGATCATTACAAACATTGTGTTGTGTGTTGCTAACCGAATAAATCCAGATACATTTATTACAATTCCGTAAAACATTTCAACATGTGGTAGAAAGAATTTACTTTTGGTATTATAAAAGATCAAGTAATTGAGATATTAAGCAAAACAAACTATTTTTTCAGACCGTACAGTCGCTTTCAATTTTCAATCGATATACGAGTAGATACACCAATATTTTAGATATATAATTGGCAATGCCTTTGGTTTGATGGTTATGTAATACCTTGACCAGGATGTTGTTTACCTGTACACAACGCCATTCATCGAGCTCACCTGTAATTACCTGGCCGCGGGCAATTTGCTATTCGTTGGACTATATCGGGTATTTGCTATTGTCTTACTGTCAATCAGGTTAGGACATCCGTTAATTGGGTTGTGATTTGAATTATGGAAACCCCGTACATCTATGCTCTAGGTTTTTATTGTCACCTCCATTTTTAAAATGAAGATGTAAAAGCAAATGGAAATAAAATATACCTGATCATACCTAGGAATATATATTAATTACATACATATATATATATGTCGTACACAGGTAAAACAAAAATGGAAGGTGACTTAGTCAGAAAAAAAAAAATGGTTCTAAGAACTATTTCAACTAAAGGTTTAACCTTAAAAATTATTCCAGTCTAGTTCTGTAATTACGGAATCGTGGCATATAGCAATCTTCTGTAATTTCTAAGGTATCAGTAAAAATTCTAAGCATGTATTTTCACCGTTTCGAATCTAAATGTACATGTATAGTATACAAGAAGGGTTACAACATTATCACACTAAATATACTTATTTAAATAACACTTAGTATATTTTTTAAAAGGTACAATATAGATATACATATTATTTTCGGTATAACTTCGGTACTGTTACTCCAATATCACATAACTGATAACCTTCCACATTTTATTTTTACTCAAAAACTGTGCCTTGTTTGCATCTTTATAGCTGAAGTTCGAAAGAAAAACACGGATTCTAGATATATTCATGCTAAATTTTGGGATTTTACTCGTAAAAAGATAGTGTTACATTATACTGTTTTTTTATTACACTGAAATTTACATCATATGCTATCTAAATCTCAGTCCAGACTGATCCGAACATCATTTTGATATCGCTATCAAATTGGACTGATTATCTAAAGTTTGATATACCGTATGCTTGTTTGAATTTTTGAAGTGGTGTAAATGGAATGTTTTGAAACTGAAAACATCTACATCGTAAAGCTAGAATAACCATTTACTCGAAAACCTCAAATTGTAGAACTAACGTATACGTATATATGCTGTATACATGTATAGTAGTAAGCTTACCTTGTACATGTGTAGCCGCGGACTACTCTGACATCACAAGACCACGTGACCACCTAGCTCATTATCTCTGAACCGTAGTCGACACTACCCGTAAATCATGACCAAAACCAACCAATAGCGCTAAAAGCTAGGCAATTTGTTGGGTGGGACTTAATTTTTCATTCATCCAAAGCAATATCCTGACGTATTATCAAAAAAAAATTTTGGCTGCACAAATCCTTTAAAGGTTACAGAAAGCAATGCCCTACTTCAAAGCCACACAGTCAACCACTTTAGATATTTCATTCTTTTTATGTACATCAAAGGACCAAATTAAGCTGAAAATACCTGTATCTTATGTTTCCTTCAGTTTTATTATGACATTCTGTAAACTAACTATTTTTCATGTGCGATTTAATTTCGCGATCAAAGTATATTTGCAAAAGTTTCTCTACTAATCGATATATTCCACAATTCTTGCATAATTAAATTCAAAGATATTTCCATTCAATTTTAAATCTGCGAAACTTAATTTCCGCAAATATTTTTAAACAGAAATTGTGAAGTTAAGTAGCCATGGAAGAAAGTTGGTTTTCAGTAGTCCAGGAGTGGCTATAGTGACTGTGTCAGTGGTAGTAACCACTCGAGTATCAAGGATGCCTCTGAGAAAAAAAGCTATGTTGATGGCAATAATTACTTTCATCTAAAAATTTATATTACATTCCTTTGCTAACTTATTACAAATTTCACATTTACAATAAATCTACAAGATACCCAAACTTTTTCTGAAGCCTTACCAACTTTTAATAGAAAGGTTTATTTATTTTTATTCTAATATGCTTTTAGATAGAATATGTCATTTTGCTTATTTCACATCACCAGAAGATGTTTCAACATAAAATACTGCTGATATATCAATAGAATCAAATTCAAACAGATGAAGTGTTAACTTACTCTAAATGTGTCTGCTTTCTCCCCATTATGACCATAGTCTGTGATGAGAGAAAAGCCTCCCTCCTCAGCAATCCTCTTAGCCAACTCCATCACAACCACCCCAGATACAGGCGACACCTCGATGTGATTCCGGGGATCGTCTGGCTCAATGTGCTTGAGATGGAAAGAGTAATCAATGTAATAATTTAAGCATTGCATGATAAGTTTATCAAATATATAAGGTGTAGCTTTAGATATGGTAATCGCCTCATTTAAATCATACAGGGATATAGATGTTTGATATTGTGTCAATTCTAAATCAGCATTCCATTAAGTTTAGTCTTGACGTTACCATGTTAACTCTATCTTTTGCTCACAGAACAAAAACTTTTTAGGTATTCCTGAAAAAGGGTATGAAACAAGGCACAAAATGAACACAGAACTATACCTATATCTTCTTATAATCTCAGATATAAACAATTATCATAATCTAAAAAAATGTAGTTGTTTATAAGTGAATAGAATCCTCTACCTTTAGAAATGTTGTTGATGCGAAGGTTGGACCTCCTGAAAGGACGTATCTGAAGTCAGCATCAGCCCGACCAGCCGTTACTTCACCTTCATCAGGGTGTCGCTTATTTAGATCGATCATCACCTCACGCCATCCTTCGTCTGTTTTCTGAGCACAAAAATGGTTCATTAACTCAATACAAGGTTTGTATCTTTTTTTTCTTTATAATGGTTTATCAGACAAATGAAATTTTGTCATAAGGTATATGCCTGTTACTGGTAAAGTAAGTTGCAAATCAATGGCAAATGTTTAAAACAGCAATTAACAATCATCATAACTCTTTATGGAAAAAATATTAAATATGCCATGGTGAATTAACTTATCATACATACCATCAATACCTTCCTTAGATAAATCCATTTGACCCATGATGAGTAGAGTTCATGTAATAAGTGTAGGAGTTGTTTCTTTTTGAAGGTCAACAGTTAAAATGTAAGTCACTTTTGCTACCACATCTAAGTTACCCAAAGAATCGAATATTGTGCTTTGTTGGAAATAAATCTTGAAACAAGAGGCCCAGAGGGCCTGTATCGCTCACCTGGTTTGTAATGATGTTTTGAATATAAGTTCATTGTTTCTTTTCTGAAGGAATTTGAATATTTACCTCTAATTCCCCTATTGGGCCCCACTCTTTCTGCTCAAGGGGGGTCAAAACCAGAATTTATACGAATTCTGTTAACCTCAAGGATGTTTCTGGCCAAATTTGGTTACAATCCATGCAGAACTCTAGGACAAGTAGCGATTTACCTCTATTTCCCCTATTGGGCCCCAACACTCCTGCCCCTGAGGGGTCAGAGCCAAAATTTATACAAGTTCTGTTCCCCTTCCCCAAGGAAGTTTCTGGCTAAATTTGGTTACAATTCATGCAGAACTCTAGGACAAGTAGCGATGTATAGGATTTACCTCTATTACCCTATTGAGCCCCGCCCCTCCTGCCCCGGGGGGTCAGAGCCAAAATTTATACAAGTTCTGTTCCCCTTCCCCCAAGGATGTTTGTGGCTAAATTTGGTTACAATCCATGCAGAACTCTAGGACAAGTAGCGATTTATAGGATTTACCTCTATTTCCCCTATTGGACCCCGCCCCTCCTGCCCCCGGGGGGTCAGAGCCAAAATTTATACAAGTTCTGTTCCCCTTCCCCCAAGGATCTTTGTGGCTAAATTTGGTTACAATCCATGCAGAACTCTAGGACAAGTAGCGATTTATAGGATTTACCTCTATTTCCCCTATTGGACCCCGCCCCTCCTGCCCGGGGGGGGGCAGAGCCAAAATTTATACAAGTTCTGTTCCCCTTCCCCCAAGGATGCTTGTGGCCAAATTTGGTTACAATCCATGCAGAACCTAGGACAAGTAGCGATTTATAGGATTTACCTCTATTTCCCCTATTGGACCCCACCCCTCCTGCCCCCGGGGGGTCAGAGCCAAAATTTATACAAGTTCTGTTCCCCTTCCCCCAAGGATGTTTGTGGCTAAATTTGGTTACAATCCATGCAGAACTCTAGGACAAGTAGCGATTTATAGGATTTACCTCTATTTCCCCTATTGGACCCCGCCCCTCCTGCCCCCGGGGGGTCAGAGCCAAAATTTATACAAGTTCTGTTCCCCTTCCCCAAGGATGCTTGTGGCCAAATCTGGTTACAATCCATGCAGAACTCTAGGACAAGTAGCGATTTATAGGATTTACCTCTATTTCCCCTATTGGGCCCCGCCCCTCCTGGCCCCGGGGGGGACAGAGCCAAAATTTATACAAGTTCTGTTCCCCTTCCCCCAAGGATGCTTGTGGCCAAATTTGGCTACAATCCATGCAGAACTCTAGGATAAGTAGCGATTTATAGGATTTACCACTATTTCCCCTATTGGGCCCTACCCCTCCTGCCCCTGGGGGGTCAGAGCCAAAATTTATACAAGTTCTGTTCCCCTTCCCCCAAGGATGCTTGTGGCCAAATTTGGTTACAATCCATGCAGAACTCTAGGACAAGTAGCGATTTATAGGATTTACCAGTATTTCCCCTATTGGGCCCCCACCCCTCCTGCCCCCGGGTGGTCAGAGCCAAAATTTATACAAGTTCTGTTCCCCTTCCCCCAAGGATGCTTGTGGCCAAATTTGGTTACAATCTATGCAGAACTCTATGACTAGTAGCGAATTAAAGGAAATGTTGACGGACGGACGGACGGACGGATGACGGACGCCGCGCCATGACATAAGCTCACCGGCCCTTCGGGCCAGGTGAGCTAAAAATTAACATTTAAAGATGCTCCAATGCAGACAGAAAATAACAAAAATTATCATGTTAACAATAATTATATATGTCTAATTAACACAAAAAAACATATTCCTAGGTTTTGAATCACACATACTTACATGAAATTTGAAAATTGGCAGTGCATCGAAAAATTCATTTGCTATGTAACAGGAGAAACCCTTAGGGACCTCGCGTAGATCTTTGTACCAGCTGACCTCCTGCCCATGTCTTGACTTGACAGATTTGTAGGGAGCACTATCAGTGTCTGCATCTGTTGTTCCTGGGTTTCCAGTCAACTTTTCTTCTTGAAGTTGTGAAAGTTTTGGACTTACTTCCACCAAATGTAAACTTACTTTATCTCCAAAGGATGGAAACTGAGAAAACGTCTGAAAGGCAAGATTGTTTATTACAGTAAAACAATTTCAAAACATTTCTTAATTACAGGTAACATTTTTCAAACATTCTGAAATTATTTTAGGGTTTAACTCTGATTTTCTATTTCTTTCCATTTTTTTTTTTATTATTTCGGTTGCATATACAGGGTAATCCAGCTTTATACCAGAACAATCATAGGTTAGTTAGAATGGTTTCTAAATACATGTACAGTGTATTTGTGTTTATAGTACAGTAAATAAATATGCAGATCATAAATACATTTTTAACTTGGATTCAGTGTCATTCAAGGCCCCTCTTCTTCCATACCACACTCATTGTATAAAATGAGACAAGCCACTAGCTATTCTATCATCTGTTGTACATGGGAGATAACTCTTAGCTTCAATTTGCCAAGCTACTGGTACTCTTATAAACCATTGGCAAACTAGTTTTTATGAAAATAATGAAAATTATGAAAGAAAATTTTTTTAACTATTGTCATTTTCATATTGAATTACATGTATTAGATTATATGCAATGAACTTGGGAGCTCTGCTGAAGCTTCAATATACCAGTAAATACCAGTGCATTCACGAAAGGATCAAACTCTAAACCTCTAGTTTGCTATGTATATATGCTCAACCAGTCAAGAGAAGTTCTCTCTAGATGAGAGGTATATTGTGGCTAGCATTCACCAGGGCTACACTGACATCAAACTTATTAAATTTCTTGACATCTTAGCAATTGTAATAATTCCAATGTGGTAAGTTATCTCCCCTTTACCAAATAACAATGGACTGTCCCTTAATTAGAAGACAGTGTGACTTTTGCTGTCTATTAGTGTCTAATTGTTCAAAGTTGTATGTTACCCGAAGCATGTCATCAGCTAGTGTTCCTCTGCCTGGTCCCAGCTCTACCAGCTGGAAAGATGGAGGCATTCCCGACTTCATCCACTCATTTATACACCATATACCCATCAGCTGCAACCATCAAATGGATTTCAAATAAATGTATATATTATAGCTGCATGTAAAGAGTTAAAGATAATCTTCTTTCATTCATATATAGCTGGCTTTAAATATGAAATCTGGTTTCTAATAATCCTGTCCATTTTTGGCAAAAAATGCCAACAGGACTTATATTAAGCCTATATATAGTGCTATGTTAAGATTGAGGAGAAAAATCCTTTCAAAATTTTATTTATTGACACTTACCTCACCAAACATCTGGCTAACTTCTGGTGAAGTTATAAAATCTCCATCCTGTCCAAACACATCCCGATTCATGTAATACCCCTGTAAAATGAAGCATAAAATCAGTGGCTTTGTTTTTGATCAATGCTATCGCCTGAAGCATCATGATCATTAATTATCAGATACACATGTATATCATCTTCAATCAACTTTAGCACCCAAGTTTATGAATCGAAGGCCTTCATTAGCTCCCCCTCCATTCCCCATTTTAGATGCCTAACATGAGAACTATAATATTTTCAAAACATTATGTTAGCTGTGATTCCTTTCATACCTAAAACAACCTTTATTTTATTTAGTTACGCTGAGCCTCCTCTTAGACAATGGACAGTGATTAGGATTTCAAATGGATACCTACAGACACTGGATTTGTGAGGACCTCCTTCATGTATTCAGCGACAGACATTGGTCCGTTGGCTCGAAGTCGAGCTGTTAAATACTTCAGCATCTCTGATGGCTGAGCTTGTGTAGCTGTACAGTAGCATCTTCTGTGTGTGTATCTTTTGGCTACTGTAAAACAGCAAAAATAAATAAACTTCAATCAGACTGTAAAATACATGTAATTAGTTTTTGACTTTTCAAAACCTACTGAAACAGAAAAACTCCAGGATATTTCTAGAAGGAAAATCATAAGTGTCATATGCTTTCCCTTGCGACAGTATAGCTATCATGTTATTTGTTTGCCCAATTAAATGTACAATGTTTACCACTTAGAGAGGGTCAGTGTCACTTGTGTCTGAAGTATATTTATATAGTCAGTCTCACAGCGGATGGAGCATATATTTCCTTGATGGAGTTTGTGTTTGAGTTTGTGTTGTTCAGGAATGTAAATTTTCTGTGCAATTTTATTTCATTACACATTATAAAATCAGGTTTGTACAGCATACACATTATAAAATCAGGTTTGTACAGCAGCGCAAAATTAGGCCAAATAGAACTAGAAATTGTCATAGACAATTTGGCAGGCTTTTCACTATATATTTCGTTTACAATACCGTCATTGCCAGGTAAGTTAAGAGCTAGGTAATGCATGGGTTTTGAAGTCGTAACCAATAAATGACCTTGACTTTCAGCCCTAAATAAAAGTGTTTCAGTGAAGATCTGCATGAAGTTTGATCAGCCGAAGAGAACTCTCATCTTAATCCAATTCATATTTCCAAATTTTCGAGCAAATGATAACGAGATCGAATGCGCCTTAACGTCATCTTGGATTTTGTCATTTGAAGTTTCTTATCGCTATTTCTCAGAAAGTACTAAAGTGATCTTTCTGAAATTTCATGTGTAGGTTCCCCTTGGTTCCTAGTTATGCATATTGCATTTTGGGACCAATCGGAAAACAACATGGCCGACGGGTGGAGGAAGCAAGGAAAGAAGGAAAAGCAGAGAAAAGATCAGTCTTACAAAGATCCAATAAAGTTCACTCAATGGTGGGCGCCAAGATCCCTCTGGGATTTCTTGTTATAACAAGTTATTATTAGAAAAACATTGCCCTGTAGATTATTTTCAAATAACATAATTGCATGAAAGCTGTAAAACCAACGATAAGTTAGTTATGACCATTTAAACAATTTATTTATGATATGTGTATTTGACCCCTGTGAACTTGAATATGGGTCAAGGTCATTCCTAGTATCTGACTTTATAGCCCATCCCCTGGACATCTTATATATGAAATATGAAGATCCTAGACTTTACAGAACTTCAGGAGAAAAGTTTTCAAGTTTATTGTTAAAAACAGGACCTTTAACATTTGACCCTTACCGAAAACCGGAAGTTGCCATTTTTTGTAATAACAAGTAAAGAGAAAAAGTTTACGCTTAAGATTATCTGCAAAAAATATTATTGGATAAAATCTGTGAAATGAACTGTTAGTGAGTTATAAGCATTTTTAAATTTTAAGATATGATGTCATAGCGGCCATTTTGGTTTTTTAATGAAGATGAAAATCATATCAAACGTTAGAGAACATTTTAGGGGTCTTTTCTATAGCAATTGCAGACTATATTAGTCATTCAATTCGACAATATATAAATAATGTTAAACATTTTGGTGGGAATTAAGCAAAGATCAAAGGATTGTTCAAAATGGCATACAGCATTAACCGGAAGTGCTACTGAAAAATAAAAGACACCAAATTCAGCAGAATGACATTCTGCATCGATATGTAAAAAGAAATTTCGCAAAATCAAAAAAATAAAAATTCGTGAACTTTGACCCTATAGCGAATTTTTTTGTTTGACCTTTGACCTAATTGAAGTTAGTCTTTTATACAATCTACATAAAACATCAAAAATATTTGCTGTATCTTAAACAGTTTTGAGTTATGGCTGTTTTAAACTTTTTAGGTATGACGTCATGGCGGCCATCTTGGATTTTTGACCTACTTAAAAATGTTGCGGTCACCCCTTCAACTCATGCCATACACTAAAACAATAAGGCCATTGGCATATCTCTTACCATTTTGAAGATCTTTTGGACACAAAAAAAGTGTAGAAGAATAATAAACAAGAGGCTTATGGGCCTTAACGGTCATCTGACTACATCTTTTGTATTAGCACAACACTATGTAGTCGTTAAAGTGTACACGGAATGGTTTGGTATATAAGGCTTGATAAATGTGTCATTGTATAAAATTTAGAATGGAGAAAGTACGAGTTTCATAGCGAATACAGTATTAGAGATAATGCGACTTTTCTCTAGAACACACCTGAAGCCCCAAGCCATTGACCCCGATTCGGGACCCCTGACCAGTGACGTCACGAGGACAACGGGACCTACTCTACTCGCATAAGATAGAGTGGCGATTTTCTGTGTCTGCCATCTAATATAAACTATCTGTTTGTAAATATCGATTTTTACAGACACAAGTACCTGTGTACATGTCCAATACTTATTTAATATTATCCTCAATCACAGATATGAGTTTGGAATACGCTTGAAAATAGGGATTTATACCATGCATATATTGATGAACCTGTCGTAGATAAATGAACATTTCTGCGTGATTTCTGCACAATTATACACAATATTATGTGAATAATAATCCACATACGTTGTAAATCTGCGGTATTTGGAACCACATATACATGAATATTATGTCAAGGATTCTTGACTATGTTATCCAAAACCCGACTCGGGTCGTTGTACTGGTCAAACCCGCTTAACAAATTTCTGACTTTTTCATATAACCTACCCATACGAATTAAGTTATGATTCTAAACAGAATTTTTTGCATATATGTAAATGCATCTAATAATTGCGTTATATCTGAAATCGATTCATTTTTTTTTACGAAATACATTCAGCTTTCATATAATACAATACATCCGACGACTTGTTGATATTTCGCTCAAGTTCATTTATTAGTGTCTTTAATTGAAAAAATAAATCATGCACGAGTCAGACGAAAAAAAGACTGAAGATGTCTATGTCTAATCCAAGTTGCAGATATCAAGTACAGAACAAAATCAGAACTGTACTTCCGAATAGCCAATGTCGTGCTGCGTTTATCTCTTTACCTGAATACTGCAGTAACTAAAACGCGTGGTCAACCGAGACTAATGAGGGGGCTAATAACCAGATTACGTAAGAAAGGTGTTTAGTGACCTGTCACGCTTCGTTGATTAGCTCACGTCAGGTGTCAAAAGTAAGATCACAGGTAAGTTAGCGATGGACCATCATTTAATTGTTGTATAATGTCATATTTGTTTACACTTATAAATCCTTGGTTAACAGTAAAATATACCGTTCGAACATAACATACAACAAGTGTATAAATCACTAGATGTAAACATAATTGTATATTTCAAAATGACCAATGTATACATTTGTCTCGTATATATATTTCTAGTTATATGTATATATGTATTTTTATAACAGAAACTTCAAAATTATTTACAAATGGCATGTCGAGAAAGAACAATGCAAATATGATGCACAATGTCAGGATTTTGATATTTCTGGTTCGTAGCTGCTGGATTTTGGATTCTTTGTGAATTTTTGACAATATCGATCATTATATAATACTAATAATGATAATCTATATGACCAATAAATGTACTGTTGAATATAAAATAACACATGTTCTCATACATGTACATGTACATGTAGCTATAAAAGGAAGATAGACTCGTTACAGCTATAAATGAATTATGTATTTTAAATTCAATTTCTCAAGTGGTTTATTTTTTTTATTTACTCCCCTTCCCAATTTATGTCTATGATATTTACGTGTTTTGAACTATGAAATACATTTAAAACCTTTTCTTTTCGTTATGCTGATTCTTGAAATACATAGGTCAAGTGAATTTTTATTTATATAAAAACATATTCAAATGGATAATTATATGACCATCATTTTTCAAATTCGTTTCTTTTTATATGACAATATGAAAATTGAATAGTTTGATAATTTAGTAAGCTGTTAAAACAAAGATAAGATCTCTACTTAAAAGTTTTTACATAAGGTACACCTGGCTTATACCAGAAACATAAATAACTTATAATTTCTGCTAATCTACTTATGTATTTACCATGATTTCAGTTGCAATATTTCCTATTTTATATATAATCAAATCGTCACCATAACTGTATATATATCTGTAAAATTCTCGTAACCCCATTTTAGGAATACATATATGTCCACCTTTGTGCTATAACCCTACTACCAAACACCTCACTGCCGTTGTCCTCGTGACGTCACATCCGGTTATTCCCCAAATCAGCGTGAGCGGCCGATTCCCTGATTAGCAGTTGATATACAGGTAAAAATCGAGCACTTCGGAGGGCGGTATCTCGGTACTGAAGCGGCCGATTTTGATGCGGTTTTCAACATTCTTGTCAGGAGATCAAACAGAATAACATATTTAAATATCATTTTCCATTCCGTGTACACTTTAAAAGATTTTAGTATATTTGACCTCTGTGACCTTGAATGAAGATCAAGGTCATTCATTTGACCAAACTTGGTAGCCTTTCATCCCAGCATGTCAAAGGCCCAATATCAGGTCTCTAGACCTCCTACTTATTCTAAAGAAGTCGTTTAAAATATATTAGCCAATTTGACTCCTGTGACCTTGAATAAAGGTCAAGATCATTCATTTTATTAAACTTGGTAGCCATTCATCCAAACATGCTGCAAACCCAATATGAGTATCCTGGGCCTTTTGGTTCTTGAGAAGAAGTCGTTTAAAGATTTAAGCCTATTTGACCTGTGACCTCGAATGAAGGTAAAGGTCATTCATTTGAACAAACTTGGTAGCCCTTCATCCCAGCATGCTACATGCCCAATATGAGTATCCTGGGCCTTTTGGTTCTTGAGAAGAAGTCGTTTAAAGATTTCAGTCTATTTGACCCCTGTGACCTTAAATGAAGATCAAGGTAATTCATTTGAACAAACATGATAGCCTTTCATCCTAGCATGTCACAGGCCCAATATCAGGTCTCTAGGCCTCTTAGTTATACACAAGAAGTTGTTTAAAGGATTTTAGCCTATTTGACCCTGTGACCTTGAATGAAAGTAAAGGTCATTTATTTGAACAAACTTTGTAGCACTTCATCCCAGCATGCTGCAGGCCCAATATGAATATCCTGGGCCTTTCTGTTCTTGAGAAAAAGTTGTTTAAAGATTTTAGCCTATTTGACCCCTGTGACCTTGAATGAAGGTCAAGGTTATTCATTTGAACAAATTTGGTAGCCCTTCATCCCAGCATGCTTCAGGTCCAATATCAGTATCCTTGGCCTTCTGGTTCTTGAGAAGAAGTCGTTTGAAGATTTTAGCCTTTTTGACCCCTGTGACCTTGAATGAAGGTCAAGGTCATTCATTTGAACAAACTTGGTAGCCCTTCATCCCAGCATGCTACAAGCCAAATATCAGTACCCTGGGCCTTTCGGTTATTGAGAAGAAGTCGTTTGAATGAAAAGTTTACTCACGGCGCACGACGACGGACAGTGCATGATGACAATAGGTCATCCTGACCCTTCGAGTCAGATGACCTAAAAACCAATCCATTGAAAAAGCAATGGAATATAGTACGTTTACACATATTTTATGTTATCATGTAGTCGGAAAATTAATTATACAGGTTGGGCACAACCCTGTATATGGGTAGCAGTTACTTGTTTGAGTAATCAATAAGTTACCCAAATGAGGAATTCTGTGAAAGAAAAATGCATGAAGTTGTTTTAAAGATGCTCCACTGCTGACAAATGGTAAATTTTCACTATCAACAGGAGCAGACGATTACGTATTTTTCTACAGTTACAAAAGTTACTTACTTTACACCATTACCACCATTGAAAAGTTTGAGCTTCTAATTTTACTTCAAGTTCAAAATATGAAAAATAATTAATTGCATCCCGAAACAAGAGGCCCAGAGGGCCTGTATCGCTCACCTGGTTTGTAATGCCAAGTAATGTTCTGAATACAGGTTCATTGTTTCTTTTCTGAAGGAATTTTAATATTAACCTCTAAATCCCCTATTGGGCCCCACCCCTCCTGCCCCCAGGGGGTCAGAGCCAAAATTTATACAAGTTCTGTTCCCCTTCCCTCAAGGATGTTTATGGCCAAATTTGGTCACAATCCATGCAGAACTCTAGGACAAGTAGCTATTTATAGGATTTACCTATAATTCCCCTATTGGGCCCCGCCCCTCCTGCCCCCTAGGACCAGAGCCAAAATTTATACAAACTCAGTTCTTATTCTCCCAAGGATACTGGCCAAATTTGGTTACATTCCATGCAGAACTCTAGGACAAGTAGCGATTTATAGGATTTACCTCTATTTCCCCTATTGGGCCCCTCCCCTCCAGCCCCCGGGGGACCAGAGCCAAAATTTATACAAGTTCTGTTCCCCTTCCCCAAGGATGTTTGTGGCCAAATTTGGTTACATTCCATTCAGAACTCTATGACTAGTAGCGATTTAAAGGATTTACCTCTATTTCCCCTATTGGGCCCCGCCCCTCCTCCCCCCGTGGGACCAGAGCCAAAATTTATACAAGTTCTGTTCCCCTTCCCCCAAGGATGTTTGTGGCCAAATTTGGTTACATTCCATTCAGAACTGCCTATGACAAGTAGCGATTTATGATTTACCTCTATTTCCCCTATTGGGCCCCCGCCCCTCCTGCCCTTGGGAGATCAGAGCCAAAATTTGAATACAGTTCTGTTCCCAGCCCCCCTACCCAAAGGATCAGTTTGTGGCCTTCTTGATTACAATCCGTTTAAAGATTTTAGCCTTTTTGACCCCCGTGACCTTGAATGAAGGTTCTAGGGTCATTAGCATTTGAACAAACTTGGTAGCCCTTCATCCAAGCATGTCACAGTCCCAATATCAGTACCCTGGGCCTTCTGGTTCTTGAGAAGAAGTCGTTTAAAGATTTTAGCCTATTTGACCCTCGTGACCTTGAATGAAGGTCAAGGTCATTCATTTGAACAAACTTGGTAGCCCTTCATCCCAGCATCCTACAGGGCAAATATCAGTACCCTGGGCCTTCTGGTTCTTGAGAAGAAGTTGTTAAAAGATTTTAGCCTTTTTGACCCACGTGACCTTGAATGAAGGTCAAGGTCATTTATTTGAACAAACTTAATAGCCCTTCATCCCAGCATGCCACAGGCCTAATATCAGGTCTCTAGGCCTCTTAGTTATTCACAAGCAAATGTTTAAAGGATTTTAGCCTATTTGACCCCTGTGACCTTGAATGAAGGTCAAGGTCATTTATTCGAACAAACTTGGTAGCCCTTCATCCAAGCATGTCACAGTCCCAATATCAGTACCCTGGGCCTTCTGGTTCTTGAGAAGGAGTCGTTTAAAGATTTTAGCCTATTTGACCCTCGTGACCTTGAATGAAGGTCAAGGTCATTTATTTGAACAAACTTGGTAGCCCTTCATCCCAGCATCCTACGGGGCAAATATCAGTACCCTGGGCCTTCTGGTTCTTGAGAAGAAGTTGTTTAAAGATTTTAGCCTTTTTGACCCTCGTGACCTTGAATGAAGGTCAAGGTCATTTATTTGAACAAACTTGGTAGCCCTTCATCCCAGCATGCCACAGGCCTAATATCAGGTCTCTAGGCCTCTTAGTTATTCACAAGCAGTTGTTTAAAGGATTTTAGCCTATTTGACCCCTGTGACCTTGAATGAAGGTCAAGGTCATTTATTCGAACAAACTTGGTAGCCCTTCATCCAAGCATGTCACAGTCCCAATATCAGTACCCTGGGCCTTCTGGTTCTTGAGAAGAAGTCGTTTAAAGATTTTAGCCTATTTGACCCTCGTGACCTTGAATGAAGGTCAAGGTCATTTATTTGAACAAACTTGGTAGCCCTTCATCCCAGCATCCTACAGGGCAAATATCAGTACCCTGGGCCTTCTGGTTCTTGAGAAGAAGTTGTTTAAAGATTTTAGCCTTTTTGACCCTCGTGACCTTGAATGAAGGTCAAGGTCATTTATTTGAACAAACTTGGTAGCCCTTCATCCCAGCATGTCACAGTCCCAATATCAGTACCCTGGGCCTTCTGGTTCTTGGGAAGAAGTCGTTTAAAGATTTTAGCCTATTTGACCCTAGTGACCTTGAATGAAGGTCAAGGTCATTTATTTGAACAAACTTGGTAGCCCTTCATCCCAGCATCCTACAGGGCAAATATCAGTACCCTGGGGCTTCTGGTTCTTGAGAAGAAGTTGTTTAAAGATTTTAGCCTTTTTGACCCTCGTGACCTTGAATGAAGGTCAAGGTCATTTATTTGAACAAACTTGGTAGCCCTTCATCCCAGCATGCCACAGGCCTAATATCAGGTCTCAAGGCCCCTTAGTTATTCACAAGCAGTTGTTTAAAGGATTTTAGCCTATTTGACCCCAGTGACCTTGAATGAAGGTCAAGGTCATTTATTCGAACAAACTTGGTAGCCCTTCATCCAAGCATGTCACAGTCCCAATATCAGTACCCTGGGCCTTCTGGTTCTTGAGAAGAAGTCGTTTAAAGATTTTAGCCTATTTGACCCTCGTGACCTTGAATGAAGGTCAAGGTCATTTATTTGAACAAACTTGGTAGCCCTTCATCCCAGCATCCTACAGGGCAAATATCAGTACCCTGGCCTTCTGGTTCTTGAGAAGAAGTTGTTTAAAGATTTTAGCCTATTTGACCCTCGTGACCTTGAATGAAGGTCAAAGTCATTTATTTGAACAAACTTGGTAGCCCTTCATCCCAGCATCCTACATGGCAAATATCAGTACCCTGGGCCTTCTGGTTCTTGAGAAGAAGTTGTTTAAAGACTTTAGCCTATTTGACCCTCGTGACCTTGAATGAAGGTCAAGGTCAGTTATTTGACCAAACTTGGTAGCCCTTCATCCCAGCATGCCACAGGCCTTATATCAGGTCTCTAGGCCTCTTGGTTATTCACAAGAAGTTATTTAAAGGATTTTAGCCTATTTGACCAGTGTGACCTTGAATGAAGGTCAAGGTCATTTATTTGAACAAACTTGGTAGCCCTTCATCCCAGCATCCTACAGGGAAAATATCAGTACCCTGGGCCTTCTGGTTCTTGAGAAGAAGTTGTTTAAAGATTTTAGCCTTTTTGACCCCTGTGACCTTGATTGAAGGTCAAGGTCATTCATTTGAACAAACTTGGTAGCCCTTCATCCAAGCATGTCACAGGCCCAATATCAGTACCCTGGGCCTTCTGGTTCTTGAGAAGAAGTTGTTTAAAGATTTTAGCCTATTTGACCCTCGAGACCTTGAATGAAGGTTAAGGTCATTTATTTGAACAAACTTAGTAGCCCTTCATCCCAGCATGCCACAGGCCTAATATCAGGTCACTAGGCCTCTTAGTTATTCACAAGAAGTTATTTAAAGGATTTTAGCCTATTTGACCCCTGTGACCTTGAATGAAGGTCAAGGTCATTTATTTGAACAAACTTGGTAGCCCTTCATACCAGCATCCTACAGGGCAAATATCAGTACCCTGGGCCTTCTGGTTCTTGAGAAGTTGTTTAAAGATTTTAGCCTATTTGACCCTTGTGACCTTGAATGAAGGTCAAGGTCATTTATTTGAACAAACTTGGTAGCCCTTCATCCCAGCATGCCACAGGCCTAATATCAGGTCTCTAGGCCTCTTAGTTATTCACAAGAAGTTGTTTAAAGGATTTTAGCCTATTTGACCCTCGTGACCTTGAATGAAGGTCAAGGTCATTTATTTGAACAAACTTGGTAGCCCTTCATCCCAGCATCCTACAGGGCAAATATCAGTACCCTGGGCCTTCTGGTTCTTGAGAAGAAGTTGTTTAAAATTTTTAGCCTTTTTGACCCCTGTGACCTTGAATGAAGGTCAAGGTCATTCATTTGAACAAACTTGGTAGCTCTCCATCCCAGCAACCTACACGCCAAATATGAGTACCCTGGGCCTTCTGGTTCTTGAGAAGAAGTCGTTTGAATAAAAAGTTTACGCACGGCGCACGGCGCACGGCGGACGGCGCACGGCGGACGGCGCACGGCGCACGGCGCACGCACGGCGCACGACGACGGACGGTGCATGATGACAATAGGTCATCCTGACCCTTCGGGTCAGATGACCCAAAAAAGGCTTGTTGGGATATATAGTAATATTTACAATAATGGTAAAATATCTAAAGTGATTGCTTAAAATCCTAAATAGTAAGTCCTAGGTTTGTGTATAATATACTATTGTTCCTAGGTTGATGGTAAAACTTTCGTGGCATGGTTTTTCCAGTACTTGTTTATCTATTTTTGAAAATGTTCAGGTTCACAGCATTGACCACATCAACAGGGAGAATCCAGGACTCCACTATCCTGTCATTGAAAACATTTCTTGCTGTATTGAGACGAAAAGGCTTTTTGTAGAGTTTTTTGTTGTGACCTTATGTACCTGTGTGTCCCATTGCAGTACACATGTTCTCACTTGTAACAATGTCAATTTTGTTGATTATCTTAAAGGTCTCCACCATAACAGCCCTCAGTCTTCTATACTCATGTGTTGGGATAAACAATGTTTTTAATCGGTCAGGATAGGAGAGATCTTTAAGGTTAACAAGTCATTTTGTACCTCTTCGCTGGACGTTTTCTATGATTTTTATATCGTTTTTTTTTTTTTGTCCGGGGAGATCAAACAACAGAACAGTATTCCAAATGAGGTCTCGCCAGAGTCTTATGTAGTGTTCTAAAGGTTTGGTTGTCAAGATATGTGAATGTTTTAAAAATAATACCCATGATCTTAGATCAGCATTATAAAAAGTATGACACCATTTTTTGATAATAGTTTTTAAAACAACATTATGTGTTTTCTTTTCACAGAATTCCTCATTTGGGTAACTCAAACAGGTAACTGTTACTCATATGCAGGATTGTGTCCAACTTGTTATAAGCATTGATGTCACTATTTCTTAGCTTCATCGGGGTGTATGACAGAAATTTTGTTTTAAACTGCATGGGTGAATCCGCGTAAATTTATGCCAATATCGGACCGTTCTTATGTACACGTAGTATATACCTTTTGAACACGAATGATAGCACGAATTAATCATTGCATTGCATCATGATACTGATTGATATTTGTCAGTATTTACCGTTTTATTGCCTATCGGTAAATTACAGAACATGTGAAAGTCCTTTTATAAAATCAATATAACAAAATATAATCGTTGTCTTATAATTAATTGACAAGTAATGTTTTAAAGTAGTACAGACAATCATTTTACCTCTAAATAATCGATATAGTCGCATGTTTGTTTTGGTTCTGAACTGTGTGCTGGAGCCTCGCTGGAGGTCACGTTTCTCTCACGAGGGAATCCCTGCTAGGAGGGAATCCCCGCCTCGTTTCGAACATTGTTGCGCCACGTATACTTTAAGCACAATGTTCAATATTAATCCGCCTTTTTATTGTATTATTTCATTACACCAAAAGTAAAAAAATAGTTTTTAATTTAATATTTTGTTAATATTTAGATATCATATTGATGACTCTTTCTGTTATGATACAAAACAAAGGAGATTTTTTCAGTACTATTTTAGTGTAAGGATTTCCTTTAGGTGTTGCTCGGCTCTCTCAAAACATTGATAAACCGGTCTCCCTGCGTAAATATGTGACGAAAGCATGACTTGCCAACGTAGGAAAGAGGTTTGCAATTTTTTGCAATGTGTGGTATTTATATTAACAATTGTGTTATCGACGCAAACAAAACCAGAGAAACAAAATGATTCCAACGCCTGTTTCTGTAAGGTAAGCATACAAGTCGGACATCAATCTCAACAGCTCATGCATGATCAATGTTTCATCGGTTGTTTTGCTAACGGCTGATCTAGAGAATGTTATTGTCAGCATGTGGTTATTGGAAAAAAAAATTTTTTGTTAGTGTATTATTATTATTCCTGATAGTGGCAATACCAAATAACAATAAATCTTATAAAAATAATAGAAACCATCTGTCATCAACAAGGTTAGTAATGATGAGTCATTATAATAATCAGTGATTTATGAGCATTTCAAATGCAATTTAAGAATTTTTGACTTTATACCAGAAGAGTAAACTAAAAACCAATATTTTGATCATCTCAAATAAAACATGCGTTATCACCTAAATATGTGGTCAAGAAGCATTGCTTAATATAGACCGAAATCGGGTATATTTAGGCATTAAACTGTCTTCCTATGGCATCTATGGTCTATATAGATGACAGAACTTTGCAGACAATCTTCATAATGCACGCTAGCGCATTATGAGATGATTGTCTGCAAAGATCTGGCATATATAGACCATAGATGCCATAGGAAGATAGTTTAATGCTTATATTTGCATTATCAACTCATTTTGTGGTCTCTGCATTAACATTGTTTAGCAAGACCACGAAAAACCCTCTATCAACGATGATTTAATTTATGAGATTGAACAGCCATTTTTACGGTGATCAGTTGACGTCAACAATAGTGAAGTCATAATGGTCACATTTTTGGTGTCAGTTATACCATCATATGTTCTTCACTTTGCCTTGATTAGTTTATATAGTAGAAATGACAAGTGAATGTAAATATATTGGTATAAATATATATTAATGTTTATAATAAATAAATGTTGAATATACTTGTGATATAATTAAAATACGAACAAACAGAAATAAAGCAAAATCTTTAGCACATTCGCAGTTATCGCTGCTTTCCATCATCTCCTAAAGAGCAGCGATAGCTGTGAAAACGCTAGAGATTGCAGATTTGTTTTATTAATGTTTTTATATATTCTGTCAATTGAATGTAATAAGTTGATGTTTAAAGGGACATGAACCTAAATAAACTATGTAAATTTGAGTAAAGTACATATTTAAGACGTGTCAGATACCTTACTAAGTAATATATATCAGTTATTGTGCAAATGTGTCAAATAAAATAATTATTTAATGGAAATTCCATCTTTCTGTATTTTGAACCGGCCCGGTCGAATTTTGTAACGATAGTAGTAGTGTTGAACTTTAGTGACCTCTCACAATGCACTGCACAATGTAAACAAAATGGTGGGTCAAAAACGTGGGTGAAGCGAACACCAACAAATTCCGATAGAAAACAGTGCACGTCAAGAGTCAGTAACGTGCGCAATTTGGAAAGTAGGTAAATATAAAAGGATCGCTGAAATGCAAGAGACGGGAGCAACTCCCAACTTTATACTTGCGTGATGTACATATGTGCAATAGGTCAGGAACCTCCCTTAGCGGTGCCCTGTCGAATGAAAAGTCTCGTTTGACTTTTGACTTATCATTCTTACGCTAAATACAAATTGTTTTATAACAAATATGGCTTAATCTTCATTTGTCTACCATCGTAAATTAGAAAATAATCTTAAAATGTGGAAAACTAATATTCTGTGTCATTTCACCAAGTTTGTTGTTCATTATAACCTCGCTATCGGCCAGCTTTCGTTTTGTGTTCCAAAAATAGAATATGACTGTCTATTTTTATCATTTTTGAGGTAGGTATTTCCCATGTTTTCCTGTCGTTTTAGATAACCAATCATTGTAATAAAATATTCAATAAACATCTGAAAACCATATGTAAGCATGCAGAACAACTTATTTAAGGTTCGTGTCTCTTTAATTTGAAGAAAATCAATTCCATTTTAAGGTAATTTCATGTTAAGATAACAGATTTACGATAATGTCAGCCTGTTTTTAAAAAATGTTACCAATATAAGTATAATTTCACATCATATCTAAAACTTCTTCTTTATTAAATATTCAATGTGATCCTACATTTAATCATATAAATGCATGTAGGATATGACACAGGATGCACAAAAAAGTGTCTTCTTGTAAACCTCTAGTATTGTTTGAGCAAAGTACAAGGTCTACATATACAGTCAGGAATGGAAATGGATCAATGTTTGTCTCATTTTAGTCTTCCCAAATTTTAACTCACACAACAGGTTCAAATATCTCCTTTTCCCAATCAAGTTGAGCTTTCTGCCACCTGATCATGATGATTAAAGCATTGGCTCAGAACAGTAAGTCAAACAAACAAACAAATGGATAATTGATTTGTAATATAGTATCCTGTATGTCAACATCTAATGGAAATATAAATTAATTTGACTAAATCAACTAATGGAAATAAATGAATCAATTTGATGAAATCAATGATAAATATTTTTCAGCTGAATGGTGAAGTGGATGACTGCACTTGTAAGGTAGAAACTCTGGACACATTAAACAATGAGAAGATATTTCCTCTCCTCCAGAGTTTACTACAGAAAGACTACTTCAGATACTTCCAAGTAAGTTGTTTTGTATTTCTAGATGATCACTTTAACAAAGTATACATATATGGTACAGGGGCCTGTAGTAGCCAGGTGGTAAAGGTGTCCTGACACACTTTCACTAGCCATCCACCTTTTGAAACCAAGTTGAAGTCCAAGTGGAGTCTCAAGTTACATGTATTTGGTACAATGAACCGACAATACCAATATGTCAGTGGTTTATTTACTCTGGATTATCTTGTCTTTCCTCTATATACACTCAAAACCTGGCACAACCTTAAATAGGATGTCCAAAAAAAAAACACACAAAAAAACAACATAATATATGTATAGTAATAGTGCCTCTTCATGCATGTGTGTCAACATTAGATTTAAAAAAAAATACATGTATACATCATGAAGAAGGTTTTTCATACAATTTGGGTTTTTTTTCTTTTTACCAAAATTTTTATATCTTGTGAAGTTTACATTAATAAAAATTATCATTACAGTTAGAAGTTTCCATATTGGAAAAATAAATACATTTATTTTACAAAGTGTTCCATAGTGTTATATTGCATACATGTAGTACCATAGTGTTATATTGCATACATGTAAGTTTGTGTAAATACTGTTTAAGAGCAAGTGTCTGCAGTTTCCAAGATCTTAGACTAAATGTGGTTAATTGATTTAATTTATCTATAGGCTTAGTGATCAATTGAAGGAATATTCTAAAATTGATACAATGACACTCAGCTGTTTGAGAATCATGTTTTATGTACACATCAAAATTTGATAAATCTTGTACATACAAATTAACATTCTTGTTCTCATATAGGTGCATGTATTAAAGCATTTTTTCTTTAATTTCCTTCCTTATTAAATTGGTCACTGGACCACTTTTTTAACCCACCATCATCAGATGGTGGGCTTTGCAAATCACTTTTCCGTCCATTTGTCCGTTAACATTTCTTGTTACCGCTATTTCTCAAAAAGGGCTGAAGGGATCTTTCTCAAATATCATATGTAGGTTTCCTTAGTTGTTGATATTAATGCATTTTGAGACTGATCAGTCAACAAGATGGCCGACAGCCCTCCATCTTAGATTTAGATAACTAAAGTTTGTTAGGGCCCTAGTTGTTCATATTGCATTTTGGAAGTGATCGGTTGACAACATGGCTGACAGGCAGCAATCTTGGATTTTGATAGCTAAAGTTTGTTACTGCTATTTCTCAGAAAGTAATGAAGAGATCTGTCTCCAATTTCATACGGGGTATGTAGGTTCCCCTAGGGCCCCAGTTGTGCATATTGCATTTTGTGACTGAACAGTCTTACAATACAGTCACCAGGCAGCCATCTTGGATTTTGGTAGTTGAAGTTTGTTACCACTATTTCTCAGAAATTACTGAAGGGATCTCTCTCAAATTCCATACGTAGGTTCCCCTTACGCTTAGTTGTGCAAAATGCATTTTGGGACTGATCGGTCAATAAGCCATCTTAGATTTAGATAATTAATGTTTGTTACCAATATTTCTCAGAAAGTTCTGTTCTCTTGGGCCCTAAGTTGTGCACAATGCCTTTTAGGACTGATCGGTCAACAAGATGGTCAACCTGCCACCATCTTGGATTTCATCGTTAAAGTTTGTTACGGCTGTTTCTCAGAAAGTGCCGAAGCGATCTGTCTCAAATTTTACTTGTAGTATGCTTGAAAAAATTTGAAAAGCAGGGAAAATATCCATCTTTCCATTGTCAGACATAGATTATTCTTTTGTGGGAGGCAAGATCCCTCTGGGATCTCTTGTTAGAAAATGAATTGTTATGATTGTCTTTGAGAAAGCATAATAAAAAGCAGCATATCACAATTTGTTAACATTTTGAATTTGTTTTCATTAGGGTTGTCAACGTTTAACCAATTTACCAGTTACTTGGGTGGAGGTCTGCTAATCGGTTTCAAAAATCTGTTACCAAATAATTGGACTTGCATATACATTTGATTTTTGGCCAGCATGAAACCCCATGTTCACTTAATTTCAACACACACATGTACAGTATATCTATTGAAGGACTAGATATTTCAAAATAAAAAAATTGCGATGTCAATATACATTCTCTTGGCTTTAAACTGCTACAAGAAGAACAAGATGAAATATTTATGTAGTGTTCCACTATCTAAAACCATATCATACCCATAAAAGCATATAGGCGGAGTGTATACTAACAAGTAACACAGTTAAATCACACAGCTATCATCATAGGTTTAGTACCAGGTAGGTTATATATATAAAACAAAAGATAATAGATTTCTGGTGAACACATACTGTGTAATAAATTGTATGACAGAATATACTCAGGAGACCTAATTATTCTCCTTTGATTTTATCTATGTTATAATATTGTAGATGTCACCTGAATTATATATGATACTCCCGAGAGACATACTGTATATAGAATAGGAATCAATAATCATGTCTTCCTCTGAATGATGGGAAATTTATTGCATTATTACTGTGTTTTCTGTTTCTCGATTTTGGTTATTTAAATACCGTTGTCTGGACAAAATATTTTTTGGAAAAACTTGATATATGCATGATATTGTACGTTATTTATCCAAACAGATCAAGTTCAAACAATTTATGCATACATTTCTTTAATTCTTTGACTTTTTCTTCCTTGTATGTAAATTTATATATTTGTGACAGATTTTAAGCATAAAAGTTGAATTAATGAGATTTTAATGTAGATAAGCATGAGTTCATACCAGTTATCATACACTTTTCACATAGCTACATACAGTATGATTTAAAAGCTTGTGTATAGTGCTGGACAACTTGACAAATGTGTTGAATATACCAATAGGCCGTGAATTTGTAAACTGACAGTTATAATCAATATGTCAAGTCATCTTGTTGTCAGTGATAGTGTATACCTACAGTATTTGTCAAACAGGTGTTACACCTGGTCTGTATTATAACTTTAGGTGTTGCACATTAGTCCTTGGTGAATAATATGTTTATTGGTCTAGCTGTTTGATTATTACAATATAAACAACAGTATAATTATATATAAATGTCACTAATTGCATTGTTACATCATTAATCTTAGTATGTATTGGCTAAAATATAATGACTTCATGTTCATAGACAAGTTTGATATGAATTGAACATCTATTGAAAGCATGTTCTAACATGTCTCTGAAATAAACTTGTATATTAGAACATTTTGAGGTAAAAATGTGACTGAAAAAGGATTTTCTGTATATATGGTCATTGATCATTTTTTGAATTCACGTGTACAATTTATAGTGGGATTGAATGTATTTTTTTAATTTGATTATTTTCATAGCAGCTATAATATCAAAAGCTATTTACATATCCCGTGGAACGCTCGACGGAAGATATGTAGATAGTTAATCTGCTATTCATAGCCATTATGAAAAATGGAAAAATACATTCAATCAATATATTTACATTAGAATAATTTATGAAAATAAAATATATTGAAAGGTTATGATATTACATTTAAAAGTTTGATACCTATACACGACGAGAAAGGAGATGAATGGAAAAGCTGGATGACAAAGCTGTACCACAACGTCCATTTTCAAGCTTCTGCCTTTCGGTCGACCTTTTTTTTTTTGCAAATGACAAACAATAAACAAGAAATATAGTTAGATAATATTTGATTGACTTATTACAGTAAACCTTAGTTGATTCTATATCAAGAAACAACACATTAAAGTATATACATTAAAATATTGTGGGAGACTATTTTTTATTGATATGAAATTGGCATGATGTTTGAAATCAGCTGATCGATGCACGAGAAACATTGTATTCATAGTGTTTTCAAAGTGTATTCATAGGCAAATGTATTTTTTTCATCAGTTGGTTGATTCTTATAGTGATGAAACACTCAGAATGTAAATGTAACAAATTATAACTCAAATTCCATTTTATGATGTGACAATGGTTGTTTCAATTCACACTACAGTCCTTCTCAAAATATTACATTTCCTGATTTGATGCATGAAAATTCTTTCAACTGTTAATGTCACATTCCTCTTAAAATCACATTGTTGCCTGATAAATGGAACATAACATTAGGAAGGATTCGCTGTACCATTTATAGGTGTAAATGTATAATCAAAACTCACAAATATGACAAAAGCAGCTACCCAACTATAAACATTTAAAATTCATTAAACATCCAGAGGACCAGTAGCACACAAATTATTTGTCAAATGTTTCCTAAACAATTTTAAAGTTACATCAACATGTAAAATATACATGTACAATGCTTGGTGCTTAATTTTGTGACTGTAAATCCATTTACCAGTAACTGATACAGTTTTTATGGAACAAATCAGCATCATCATAGATTGGAACAGATAAACATGTAATTTTCATATACTTAAAAGAAATTTAAGCTGATTTTAGAAATATCCTTTACAGGTTAATCTGAAGAAACAATGCCCATTCTGGACGGATGATAGTCGTTGTGCCATGAAGGATTGCAGTGTGTCGACTTGTGAAGAGGTAACAATTCCACACTATTTACTCGTCCAGATAATTATTTTCAACATTAGAACACTGATATTTATTCTGGAAAGTGCCAATCCATATTGCACATAATTTATTATATGAAATCAACGATAATCTATAATGGGTATATACTACCATAAAATGGTTTTTCCTTAACAGCGATAAATGAAAATTATTCTTCTGTTATTTTTACAGAGTTAAGGCCCAATATTGTTTTGATAAATTACAACTTACTTTAGTAACTACATATAATGTATACCATACCAAAGGAATTGTAATTACTCTTTTTGTTTATGCTCTAGGACCAATTACCGGAAGGATTAAAGAACGGGGCTGATAAAGTAAGTTTGATTTCAGATAGCCACAGTGAGAACACCTGATAAACTTATGCAGGGATCATTCACTTTACATATGGTTAAACTTTTCTGTAAAGATCACCCAAGGGACCAAAAAAATAGTCTTTACATGTACAGCCAAGTGGTGTTTATACATATGGCAAATACTGTTGAAATTGACTATTAGGGACCACAAGAAATTTGTCTTATTAAGCAGGTGGTCTTTATACAGAGGTGGTCACTAAGGCAGGTTTGACTAACTTTAATTGACAGTATAATGTGGTGGAGAGTATTTAACAGGGCTGTTTTAAGGTAATTATAAAAATGACGCTAATTGAGCAAAATTGTTACTGTCTACATACATGTACTGTCAATATACATGTACATGATAGACATTTTCAATAGTAAGTGTGAACGTTCTATGTGCGCAGACTTGGGCGGATACTAGACAAATTCTGGGGGTCGCCTCAAAATCAAAACAGTAAAACCAAAAATACAATAAGAAATGTATATTGAGTTCATATGCATTAGATATAAACAATCGAATATTCACACAAAGGCACATTTCAGATTTTACGATGCCAGTATATGTACCTAATATCTGTGTTTTATATAGATGACGCATAAATTATGCTGTATATTTTAAGATTTTGGTAAACAAAATAAATTATTTATTAAAAGATATGAAAAGAATAGCATTTGAAATGCAAGGCTTTTTTCGTATATTTCATACGGTTGTCAAGGTATGATATAAAGTGATTATGACTTACAATTAAACCACAGTAGAATGTACCAGTAGGTCAAAGTTCATCTGCCTCAATTCATTATTACATGCAATATCGACATAGGCATGCTCCCTCTCAGTTTATAGTAATTAAAGCATAACATATTACTGTATCTCTGCTGATGTATTTATATATATATAATATTTGCAACTTGCCAGTTTATGAGAACAATGATTTTGTATGCTAGATGTCAGAAAACAATTAATTAATTCCCTTTGTACCATTGCATTAATATGTATGATTGATTGTTTGTATTTTGTCAGTAAATCTGATCGTCTACCCAAAAAAATCTCTGTATACAGATGCCCACACTATACACTGCTTATGTCACAATCACGTGCACTGAGCGAGCCATTCAAATCTATGACAGAACATTGGTGACGACAGATATTAATAAGTTTTACAAAAATAGTTTCTTCCGTCTGAAAGCCATAGCTGCGCAAATGTGTTTCAATACTATGTTGTAGACATGAAGTATTTACGAAATTCTCTTCCTACTACAATTCCCTTTCAGACCAAATGATCATTAGAGCTCTCAATTAACATTTTGTTTATACCACACATGGTACCATATAAACTCTGTAAGCATTTTGTTTGGCTATCACAGTGAACTACTATTTCGTCAGTGCCAATGCAATTTTCCAAGTTCACCAATAATGAAACAAATCTGAAATGGGCTTCAACTTGAATTCAATAGCTAGATGATTATTTGGCAGGAGTACTGCTGTTAGATCGCACAACATACCAAAAACAGCTTGCACACATCGCACAGACATTGTGCAACCCACTATATACATCTATGCGATATTCGATACACACTGCACAGACAAAAAAATGTCTACATGATATTTTGACATTTTAAGTTTCATCCGTCTTTGCTGTACAATTGGAAATGGGGATGAGATGGTGGTCATGATCACCATGGCAGCAAAGAAAATATGATATTTTATTTCCCCAAATGTTTTATTTCCCTTCCATGCGATATATTTCAATTAATCACATACACTGTTATAAACATGATCGAGGTATAATATTAAATGTTATGTATGTAATTTTGCAAATTGTGTATGAAGCATAACGCATTTCAAAAATTGTAAGTCGGTCTGAATTTTATACTGACACATTACAGCATTATGCATGTTTGTTTGTGTTGTCTTTTTAACAGCTAAGGTCATGTAAGGACGACCTTCCATGTAAGCGGTATGCAGCATGTGTATCATGCGAGTTGTGTGTCCTGGGAAAATGGGGTATATATTTTGTGGCGTGTCCTCTTGTATAGTGGAACTGTTGCCCTTTTTACAGTGCTATATAACTGAAGCATGCTGCCGAACGACACATTCTACCCGATCACATTATACAGACAACGGGCAAACCATAACAGAAATGTTCATAATGTTCAAGCTTACTATTGGAAATATCTACTTTTTACACTGAATATAATTAGTACTCATATACTTTTGAATATTTTTATTATAATAAACTTACACAATTTATGATATCAAAAGGTATTAAAGCAACAGAATATACCCAATACATGTAGTATAAGATATCATGAAAGACCTCAGCTGGTTTGAATCTAACAAAGATCACAAAAGAGTGTGATGCTGATATGTAGGTGTGATTTGGAGGGAAACAGATGATGTTTCGTATCAAGTACAAAAGACTTGATTTACTCGACAATAAGAAGGATTTCTTGTAACATCTGTTAGGTTATTAGTGGGAATAATAAGCATGCATTGGCTGATAGCCTAAGCTGGATTACAGGTTTTGCTTATGCACAGCAAATTGAACAATAAAGCAACAGTATATTCTAGAATTCCGGTGAATTTGTATGCATAATTACATATTGATCAGCTTTAAAATATATCTGAAAATAGAAATGCAGGCATGAACAAACATTTATATGAAGATTTTATTGTGATAATGATACATTATTTATATATAAAACCAATTACTTGGTGATTCCACATGACAACTGTGGTAAATTTTGGCATATTATCACCTACACTAAATACTAAATAGCTGTATTCAGCATTAGATATATATATATATATATATATATACTGTACTTTTAAAGATGTAAGAAGTGTTATCAAAGTTGCTGCTGACAGCCAGACAACAGCAGATTTTACATTGGCAATCACATATAGAGATTTTTATTCCATATAGGGATACCAGTGATATTCAATACTACATTCTGGGCTCAGGAGAGAGTCGCAGACATATGTCATTTAAAATAATTGACAGATGTTAGATATAGCCTCCTCTGAGTATGAGATGATCATTAACAAGGGATGGGTATGATAGTAATTAGATGTAGTTGTTGGAGAAATAATACTCGGGCATACTCTGGAAAGACTTTAATTTTCACATATCTGACAAATATATTTTGTAACAGGAGTCTGCACCTACCTCCTACGACACTAAAATAGGCATAGAAGCATCAAGATTGTCATTTTAGTTCTTTTTGTGGCACTTCACTTATATTTTGATTTATTAGCCTAACTATGAATAATAGCACTCTACATACATATGCATGTACTTTACTGTTTAAAAGCTTAATCATAACATTTGATTTAAGTACGCTATCTTGACATATCATGGTTAAGATTTCTGTGTACTATGTACCCTCTATCTCTGGTTCATGAGATCAAAGCTATGTATGCCTGTTTCTTGGTATAAAAGTCATGTGGTAGTTCTTGTATGACTTTTGTGGCTTCCACTACCTCCTTTCTAACATATCTATAACTATTTACAGTATACTGCAGAAGCCCAACAAGAACACACATGTGATGAGGAACGAGAATTAGGGGCCTTGGATTCTACCATTAGGTATAGAACTTTTTTATTTTCCCTCATTTATTCTTATCATTTTCCAATTTATTTGAATTTACCTTGTTTGCCCCTAATATTTCACAATGGACTGTTCAAGTATTTGAAATAGAATAGCTTAATTGTGTCTTTAGGGGTGAATAGGTAAGATTAGTCACCATAACATCATATTTTATTTTCTTTCATATTAATGTATAATTTTCTACACTTGTGAGCAGATATTGATTGTTTTGTCAGTTTGCAAGACTAGTAGCATCATTAATTTGTAAGACAAAATGATATAGCATCCTGGCAGAAAGTAAAAGATTACCACCTGCTCCCAAGAGCAGTAACTCTGAATCACAAAAAAATCCATGGACATCAATTTTCCATCGTATATCATTTGCTCTTTCATTTTTCCTTCATTTCATTACCAGGTGGTCAAATAATTTTGTGGGTAATTTTTGTTTTTGCGATTTTAACCTAAAATTAAAATTTAGCTTCTTAGAATTTTGCAATTCTATTTTAAAGGTATGTGATTAATCTATTACGTTATTCTCCCCATGAAAATAAATACGGTTTGTTATAATTTTCTTACAACTTAGATAATGAAATGACTAATCGATAACATATTTTTGGGTCCTGTTTTAAAAGAATATTAAGATATGAACTGAAAGTATTTTTTTCAGATTTTTGTTTGAAACTAATTTAACATGCTGCACTGTTTTGTTTCAGTGCAGAGAGTAAAGCTGCATTCCAGAACTGGACCAAACATGACGATAAACTACAGACATTCTGTGAACTAGACGGTTTGTACCAACAACGAAGAAGTTGAAAAATTATAAAAAAAATTAATTTGTTGTCATTATAATTGAAAATTGATTGGAACAAAAGGATATGGTTCATAGATTCTATGATATAACAAATAGAAAAATGTGAAATGAAAATAAAAGACAGCTAGCTACCTAATTTAACTTTCATAAGTCATTATCTGCAGTTAAGATAGTGAACTATTCATTTGAATGGTTGGATGTCGGACAAGAAGTTATTTGTCTGTATATAATGGAAGAGTGTGTTTATCAGATGATTAATGCAGGCCCATGCGTCTAAAAGTAGTGATTTATGATGGTTGGATTTACCTTATTTGTAGATGATAATACCACTGACATGGATTATGTAGACCTGCTGTTGAACCCTGAGCGATACACTGGCTATAAGGGAGTGAGTCCCCACAGAATATGGAGGAGTATTTACGAGGAAAACTGTTTCAAGTAAGTTCTATCAGCAGGAAGGGTAAAGACCAGGTATACTATATGTATTTACAAGTGACTGAAGAATTACACATGTCCTCATTCAAGGTCACAGTGATCAAATAGATCAGAAACTAATTCATTCAGGATATTGATGTCTAGTTTTAAGAATGTTCATTTATGTTGTCAAAAACATATATAATAGGACATAAATGGTATAAGAATCTAATCATGCAATTGGGTTTAATTTGTAAAGATTATTTGCCAAGTTTAGTTTGTCTCAATACAGAACTTTCTGTCTTGTCTGTGGTGTATCGCTCTTATGAACTGGTGCTAGTTCTTACTCCAATAGTTATAGATTTTACATCCAATTATATGGTTATCACTAAAAAGTGTTACCTCACACAGGAGCAGATAACTCTAAAACAAAACTATGCATGTCATTTTATTTGTCTCTCTGATGTGTTTCAGGCCTAATGGGAAATTCAGTTATGGTTCACAGCAGTCTCTTGCTGGTAAGTTACAGTCTTTGTAAAGAAAACATAGATTTTAGTGTGTTTGATATTTGTTAGTTAAAACTTCACTCTTAGTCGCCATGACAATATATCATAATTGCAGCGCAGATTCTGTATATATTTAATTTTCACATCTAACAATATTTCAGCACTATATAAGATAATTACAGAGCAATTTATGGATGGAGATAAACTTGTGGTTGATGCCCCATGTTGAGCTCCACCCACCATTCTGTTAAATCATAATCTGATGTTTGTTTTACTCTGTAATATACGTAATATCACATAATAATAGACACTTTATTTGTAATTTTGGAAAACCAGCATATTTTAAAGGTAAATAAAGCAGATGGTCCTATATCTGCTGGAAGGTCATGGGAACAATCTGTAGATTCTATAGTAAAGTTCTGTTTAGGTGTGGTTTGATGTTTTTATTTGCTTTATGTCATTTTTGGTTGCATAAAAAATATATATTGTGCACATCTTAGATAGCCTCCTCTCCATATATCAAAACTTTTCTAAAGAAACAACTAGGGGGATCGGCAGTGGCACAGATGTTTCCAAATGATGTTTGATTGATATATTTGTGTATATTTGTTGAAAATGAAAATATATTTGTTCTTGTAGAGATAAAAATGTATTCGTGTGAATTTCATACAGCTGACTGTACTGACCACTAACTTTACTGACCACTGACTTAGATGACCACATACTTCATCTAACTTAACAAATCAGAAAGATATCTAAAGAAAATATGATTTGAAAATGAAATTGAACTCTAGTTTTCTAAAGCAGCCTCTGTTTCATCAACATATTCTTTAAGAAATTTCTCAACTTAAACCTTACATAGCAAAGGATTAAAGTTAAATAAAGATTCAAGACTTAACCACTATCCCTCCACTTCTATGTACAAACTCAAAGTCTAAAATTGGACATGTGTGACAGTGAGATAATTTGTAGCTATTCTTTCTCTGGGAACTCCGGTTTTCCGCTATTACAAAACTCTGAAATGTCCATAAAGGGATATATTTGGGGCCGACATGTAATTTTCCCAAATAAAGAAAAACCTGTGCTAAATATATGGATTTCAAGAGAGAAAAAATGTAGTATTTTCCCAAATTAAAAGGTAAAGGCCCTGAAATGATCATATAATTAGTTAAGGAAATGTTGATGAAACCCACAGGGCCAGAGTTATATATATCATGTTGTCCTGATAATCTGACTGTCCTATCTGTTTTCATCTCTACATAGCAGTTATGATGAAAGGACAAACTGGTAAATGTTCTGTGGGTATAGCTCCTGGCTCCATAACCTTGTCCATTACCTCAATATATTGTTCTCTTAGAAACAATGAATACAAGACAAATTTGAACCATACAAGCATTATTAATCTTTTAGTTTGAATGCAGGCCCACTTTTGAAAATAAAACGACAAAGATATATTCTTTGACACCTTTATATTTGAGCAGATCAAAAAAGGTGAAATATAGTGAAGATTATAAAAGTGGATTTTTTTATCATTCATTTTCTCATTTTTTAAAAAAAATGATGTTCAAACTAACAACACTTGTTTCAATTATTTTCTTTTTATGAAATACTGATTGAAGAATGGTTCAAGTTTGTGAAACGTTTTCACTCACTCTATTTATAATTGCTTTATAATATTTTGCTTGTAACTTAATTTTAGTGTCGCTTTGGGGGGAATAAGTCCAGTAGAATTATATTACATATTTAGCAAAACTATATCAGCTTGTTATTGATTTATTTACTGGAAGTTATAACTGCTGTAAAGTTGTGGTGCTTCGTTGGTATCTTTATTTCAGTTTTTTTTGTGAGCTGCAACAATCTGATTAAGATACAAATCCTGATAATGATCTGACAACATCACACAAGGGATCATGTTCTGGTGACATTTCAAATTGTCCATCATATTGCTGTTTTCAGAATCTTGAAATTGAATTTCAGGTGACAAATAGTTTGAAATAGCTGTCAGAGTTGTTTTTGTGACAAGAGGACAACAAGCTAAGTGTACATATGTATATGTAGACTAGGATGAAATGTTATTTTAAATTGATATAGCTAGGTGTAAAAAATATATTTGTTCTGAAGTATATATATAAACCATAAAGGTCACCAGAACATGCCCCCTTATGTTGACAGATCCTCTGTTTAAATGAAATGATTAAGGATCTGGATTTTAATCAGATTGAATGAGCTGGTGCTCATATTATATTTAATTTTTGCAACTGATTTCTCTCCTAAAGGAGTGATAGGTGTCTCTGTTAGAATGAGTAACTATAAGTAAGGCTTTAAATCTGATTAGTGATTTTAAAATTCCATATCTGTATGGTTAAAACGTTTATCTTAATCGTTTATAACCATATAAAATTAAACATATTGATGGTTGGTTGGATATGTTTCACAGTTTGTAGTGTTCTATGATAATAATACAGTGATTACAAATGATACCTGTATTATTTCACATGTCCATTTTAGTAGTTTGTGGACATAACAAACTTAAAGGCTAATTTTTCTGACTTTGAAAAGTATTTCACTAATTTATGTAATATGTTTGTTTATTTCCCTAACTAAAAATGAAAGTAATAATTTTGTAATTTTTTTCTCTATGTCATATCAGCTAACGAGCTAGAAGGTAACAATAGAGGCATATATTGTGACCAAATCTGTCGTCTTTATCTTCACATCTCGGAGAAAGTCTTTGTTTCACTTTCAGCTTTTGTACCTCTAATTTGTCGCCATGGAGACATCTTTTTTTTATTCTATATTTAGGACACCTGAGACAGAGTCTCAAATGGCCTTTTCATATCGTTTTTGTCTGTCGTCATAATGTATTATCAATTTTTATATTTTTATCTTCTTCAATTTGAACAAATGCAATGCAAGAGTTAAAAAGATTGTGAATTTATAGCCCCAACATGCCAGGGACATGAAGAATGGACAAATAAGGGTAAAATTAGTCGCTATAAATCAAATCTCGGGTGACCGTCAAAGTCATCGGATGTCTTCTCTTTTGTTGAGGAACAAGTATTACATGTATCAAGTTATAGTAAATAGAAGTTTGTAATTTCTTTATATTCGTTGTAATTTGACACTTGTAGGCCATATGTTGAAATGTTTGACTACCATTGTGGTACACAACTTGATATATGACTTGTTCTTATGCTGGTCTGTATTTCGGTGAACTTCGTGGGAAAGCTACAGTATCTAAAAGTGTTGTACACTTGATGGGGCATGTGGTCCTTCATACTGTACAATATCACGATCACTGCTACTTGGTATATAGAACCTTCCTTTTGAGAAACCAACTGTAAGCATTTTATTCATTAAAACTATCAATCCTGTTACATTCAAGTGTTTCCTGCTACAAAATAAACATTAGGCATAAGCTATATTTGGTAAATCAACATCTTTTTTAACATTATATACATAACATACATTCAGTAAAATAAAATATTTCTGAACTAGTTGTATAAAAAACAGATTTGTGTGTTTTACAATGTCAAAGTCTTTGATATATCTGTCAGATTCTGAGTTCATCTGTCTCAACAAGGGGAGATAATCTTAAAATATTAAATTTAGATACATGTACATAGTTCTAACACAAAATCAGATGCGCAGTAGTCTAGGCAATACACAACATTTTTTGTATCTCATTAAATATCAATAATATATATTAGTATTCATGTAATCTAAAGGTATTAGTTTTGTACCATTTGTTATTCCATACATGCTACATAAGGCTGGTTTCTCAAGACTAAGGTGATGTTATGGGAACGCTTCAATCTATTTCTGCTGATATGTGATTAGAGTACTCTGGGTCTTCATCTTTGTGGTTATGTATATCAGGTTTCTCCTCACAAATACAATGTATAGGGTAATTTTTTTTATATATATATTTCATTTTCTTTATTTTGTTTCCAACATGGACAAACTGAAGTAAAATAATGTTTAAAACCTTACTTAAAATAAAATTGTAATATGTTCATACGTGTATTTGTGTCAAGACTTAATGAATTTGAATATCGTAGCTATGTTATTGTTTATGATATAAATTTCACCAGTGGTGTTGTTTTGTGACAGGAGTTGATGTTTTAACATGTATCTTTTTTGGATATAAATTATAATTTCAAATGTATACAAATTTTTGGGTGTGAAGTTACCTACAAAATTATATAAAAAACAGAGCTCAACTCGATATGCACTCTTCTACATATTCGAAGAGAAATCTTCTCAGAAGATATTCCACTTCATAGATAGAAGAGCTTCCAGACGCAGAAGAGCTACAAATCAAGTGTCTGGAAGTAGAAGAGGGCAAAATCGTGTTAGGCTCTGCTTTTCTAAGAATTCCTCTCATGAATAGATATTGGGCTAATTTTTATGTATTTGGCATTCATATTCTTACTGATATCAGAAAAATATCCAGTTATATTTTTGCAATTCAATTTAAATCAAATTAATCTGAATTGATGAAATTTTTATTTATTTCAATATTTTTGGGGTGTTAAAGTTACTATGATATACTTTGATTTTGTCTGAATACGTTTCTTAATACCAATTCTTTATCTGTATTTCACCAAAAGCTATTCTTTTCAAAACTGTTGCGCTAGAATTGCAATTGTCATAATGCAATGTAATATTTAGTTATTAGATAATGATGTCTATCTTACAGCAATGTGTCTTGAGAAGCGAGCTTTCTATCGTCTTGTTTCCGGCCTCCATACCAGTATCAACCTTCACCTCTCAGCCAAGTATCTCCACCCAGGTACAATTGTCTCCCTTTATACTGTTGTTTTCTTATTGTAACCATATATATTCCACTGTTTAAATATGTCATGCCTCAACTAAGATTCCAAAGTTCTCATCACATATTGTCTTTATTGAAAATAAATGACACATCTCAGGAACTAACATTTGGATTTTTGCAAAAAATGTCAGCATTATGTTTAGCTGTGCACCTCAGAGAAATGGGCATCAACCTTTTGATTGCCTGAGGTTGGCAGTTCATTTATGTCGTGCAGACATTTTCCAGATTTAATGCTAAGCTTTGTATTACAGCATGTGAAAGGGGCTGAGTTCTAAGAATGAAGAAGTTGTCTTCTGTTATATGTATAAGATGTTTTTATTTATTTCAGCTTCACTCTACAGTCCAGCCAAATGGGGCCCCAATCTGCAGGAATTTACAAAAAGATTTGACCCTGATGCCACCAAAGGTCGCGGGCCACAGTATCTGAAAAATCTCTACTTCACCTATCTAGTAGAACTGAGAGCATTAGCCAAGGCCGCCCCTTATTTAGAACAGGCAAGTTCATTATCACATAGTTAATAAACCAATTACGCACCCATGTTGCTATTAGCTAAAGTTGTTCTTTGGACAGGCACTTGTGTCTTCTGTATCTATGTATTTGAATTCTGATGTGTCTTAATATTAATTGGTAATTGAACCAGAGTTACTCCCCTTTGCTTCTCATACTGAAAATGGTTATATTAACTTACCTACAGATAGGTGTTTGAACGCTATCAAATGAAATTTAAACTATTATCAGGAAAAAACCTTACAAGATTCTTATTCTTAAAAATAGAAAAAATATTGAACTTTATTTTAGGTACATGGTATGTGGTCACTATCAGTATATAACACTGATTTATTTAGTTAGTTTTTGGATATTGTAACTTTATATGATAAATAAACATGAAACATTATGCTGCTTTATCACTGAAATGAGTTTTTCCCAAGAAAGTACTTTAATTAGAAAATAAAACATTTTTAACTGTTAACAGGAGGAATTTTTCACTGGTGATTCAGAAGGTGACAAGGAAGTAAAAGAAGAGGTCAAACAATTCATTTCCGTTGTAAAGTAAGTATTTCAGCTGGTTATACATGTCTTCCTTCTTGTTACTCCATTGTGAACAGGTTGTAATCCCTGGAGTATCAAGGATGATGTGTCTTTTTAATGCAAGCCAATTATGTAATAGAGAAATACAGGATATGTACTTTAGTTATGTTGGACATATCGGGTGACATATAAATCAATAATGTGTGTAATGTGTGACGTTTTGTTACATTTCAGGTCTTTTCCAGACCAATTTGATGAGAGTAAATTATTCCAGGGAATACCATTGGAAGCTGCTAAGCTTAAGGTTTGTACTACTGCATTTTGATAAACATGTCATTTTATTTATTATTCATTGCCTGTTTATTTACCATGCGTACACAAAATGGCGGATGGTGCTTTCGATCGCTACTTACAGATAGGAAATACTGACAGGAGCACACAATTAAACGCTTAGAAATGGTAACATTCCTGTTATTTAGGGACCTTTATCATAGATAAACTGTAACTATTCATAAAATCTGTATATTTTGTTGCCAGTTAGTCTTCATCCACGCACATGTGTGGGGCATTCAAGTGACTCATTTTGTTTTGAACATGGCATTCTTGCCATTTCATGTCTAAACACTAGGCAAAGATGTCCTAAGTTGTCCAATGCAATAAATTTAGTTCTTATAAAAGATGACCAGATATATGTTACAAGCACCGAACAGTATTTTATTAGCATCTGCAAAGGCAAATCTGGCACAAAAACTCTGTGAAATAAGTTGATTTTTTTTCAGCAAAATATGTTGAGGTGCCCTTATTAGAGGAGGCGGTCTTAATAGGGAAAATATGGTTCTCTTTATTGTGATACATGTCTTAGTATATTGTATACAATATATTACAGGAGGAGTTCAGGAACCATTTCCTCAACATTTCACGGATCATGGACTGTGTGGGCTGTGACAAGTGTAAACTGTGGGGCAAAGTCCAGGTAATTATACCTACAACTATTCATGTATGGTACTTAATGATGATCAATTCTAGATTTAGAAAGAACTTGTATAAATATCTGTATGCTCTTACCATAAAATGAAGGTGAACATATAGTGCTATCTATGTCTGTCTTGTTGTGACCCAGTTTATGGCATTTATGTCTTGCAGATGTTTCTTATTTTTACAACCATCTATCTGGTAATATTATATTTGAAATATTTTATGAATATCTGAATGATGAAACGTCATTTAAAGGTCATCACATTTCTCCTAACAATTATATGATTGCTGGTTAGCTTTTTGTTATGATTTATTATGCAGTGGTCATTGAAAATGTTAATGATTTGGTACATTGTAGATACAGGGAATGGGAACAGCGTTAAAGATCCTGTTTTCTGGAGATTCTATTGGGCCACTTTCAACAGTTGATGCTTTACAGAAACAAGATTTTCAACTTAGAAGAACAGAAATTGTCTCCCTTTTCAATGCATTTGGCAGGTAAAATTATTTCCATTTTCCTCACATGCATGGCACATCTATAATTATCACAAACTTTGATAACTGAAAGGCTTTGTTTGTCTTTTTTTTTCTGTCAAATAACAAAACGACTGCATAAAAAATCAATTTTATCAAAATCGTTTGGATACATCAAATGGCCCAATTCAAATCAAATTTTCAAGATCTTTGATACACGAAGGATATATTTATTATAAAAAGAAAAGTTTTTTTAATGTGTATGAAGATGGATGGCTAGATGTTGAAGTATTATCCTTTTACATCCATTTTGGAGGATTAACTTACTGATACAGTTTCTCTTTTTCAGACTATCGAGCAGTGTTAAAGAAATAGAAATGTTTAAAAGTATGCTGCAATGACACCCTGAAGGCACTTGTTCATCAATCAAAGCAATGCTTCAGTAATGATTTGACTCGATTGGGAACCTTCCAAAGTCCTATCATGATAAGTTTTCTTAGTTGTTGCTTTATTGATAATTCGACTTGAAAACTCGGTGGTGAAATCTTTAGTGGTAGTGGTTTGATTTTCTAAGTTGATACTTCGTTTGAGATTCTCAATTAATTCAGAAATGCTAGAAGCTATCAATTTGAAGCTTTGATTGGGAATTTCTCACTAAGTCTTACTGATAGTGATTGGATTTCCCCAGAGTAGTGCTTTAGTTACTACAGAAACTCTCATTTAAGTGAGGAGATTTGTTGGAGCATCTGTTGTGCTTACAACTTTAGGTAAAGGTGAGGTGCGTGGTACCTGTTCTGAAGAAGAATCTCAACTTGTCTCGGGGAAATCAGAGGAGGTTAAGAATCATACATGATGTGTTGTATTATGTTGCATATTGCAGTGTCTACAGTGCTATGTTCAAAACAAGCTTTAACATGCTTAACAAGTATTTTCCTAACCAGGTGAATATAGAGAAATCGCTTAACAATGATTTTATTTTGGATTTTCATGATTTGGTTAAATGTGGATGTATAAGGAAATATTTAGCAAGAAAGTTTCGTTATTTAAATTACTGTTGATTTCATGTTGTCACGGTAACAAAGGTTGTTTTATTGTTAAAACTTTATTGTTTTGTTTCTTATTTCTCTGGTTGTACCAGCTGTTTGAGGATGGTCGGTGTGTTTAGTTGATATTAGGTTTTATCACCATGGCAGTACTATGCAGTAACCGATGTGGCTCGATTGCTTTAATGTCCTAGTAACAGCTGGGTCATTTAAGGATAATGCCATGCTTAGAAGGTGGAGGAAAGACAGAGGTACCTGAACAATTCACATTGTTTTCTTGGGACATTAGTTTTTATTGAAAAGAAGTTTTAAAAAGTATTTCAAATGCTGAATTGTTTGGAAAAAAATCATAAATGTACCCAGGTACCTACACTATCACATAATGTATTTTAAGTATTTACGCAAATTTCAGTGCAGAATGGTTTTTGTAACATGTAATCTGTCATGATGGGATGGTGCAAGGTTTTAGTCTTTTTTTCTAACTATCGTTTAAGGTGCTGAATGTTTGTAAGAGAAGCATGTGTTAATAGCCAATATAATTTTGATTTTGTGTCTTTGAATACTGCAATGTTGCTCTCTAGTCATCAAAATGTATATTTAATATTCCATTCATAGGTTTTTAATCTTGATGAAAGCCAAGGTGTTAGTTTTTGAACATAATTAATTTGGCAACCTCAAATTTGTATGTAACAAATTTAGAATGATCATGCTTACAAATCAACAGAAATACATTATAGATTTCTAATCAATGGTTTCTTAATTTGGAACAGTCTTCTGGTATATTTCTTACCTATATTCAGAAAGTGTCAGAAATTTTTCCAAGAAAACCTAATAATGTTTAATCACTAATTAATTGAATTGTCTGTGAAGTTCATAATCTTTCCCACCGTAGGAGAATATTATTAAGATAGTTTCAATATATGACATATTACATAAAGACACTTGTCAAGACTTCTGATGTACTAGTAATACAGTTTGGTTCTATAGTGTTCAAATTAATTTATACATAATTTTTCATTTCTATTTTATGTACTTGTAGTACATTAGTCATAGAATACTTCCCTTTGTGTGAAGTTTTTGTTTAACTTGAGATATGATGGGCTCTTCTATTATTTACCAAGGTATGTTTTTCCTCTGAACGATTTTACCAATGTTCACATATGACTTCTTAATGAGAGGTAAGGACATGTGATAAGTTGCATTTTGAACATGTGTATGATATACATTTGATTCTTTGAAAGAATTATCTGCCTTTTTAAACTTTTGTTTTAAACAAGTTTCTAAGTGTGATCGTTTATATATTTTCTTTTTCAAAAACATGATGAAGACAAAGGAATCTACAAAATAAGTTAGGAACTAACTTTTAAATAGCCAATATCAAAGTTATTGATGGTCAATGTTTGTGAGATGTTCAGACCAAAATGCAATAAAGGGCACAGTCAATAAATCAAGTGATTATGATATAGTTCTTTACCTTTTTCATGAGAATGATATCCAAAAATAACAATAGATTATACAGTGACCTCTAAATATTAGTCACTTTAATGAATATAATTGATTACTTGATGTAGCTTGCCCGGTAAAATTTCATTTATGATTATAAATTTTCCCCATTTATTTTTACATTCCACTTTTGTATCCATGTTCAGGGTTTTGCTTTTATGAAGTTAAGTGAAGGTTTACGTATGTATATGCTGATAGAAATATCCTGAGATTATAACATAATACAAATTATTAAGAGTCACAAACTGCATAATTGTAATCTATACTGGGATATTTTGTTTGTGAAGCTATGGAAAGCTGCATGAATATTTTTGTGATAATCTGTTAATCTAGCTTGACTTTAACTGAAAGACATACATAATGTACAATTATATTAATTGATGTTTCTTATGGAATGGAATGATGTAAACAAGTACGTTAATATTTCTGATATACAGTACATTAAGTGATGTACTAATTGTTGCTTATGGTTTATATTCTTTTTATGATACAATCGATTTGTCATACATCCTGTGCGTGTCATATCTAAAAGTACTTTTCACGAGTGACTCCCAACCGTACCTCCACCACCCCACCCCCACCCCTTACTTCCCTCCCTCCCCAGTCACACATTATCTATCTCCATCTGTTCTTGTCTCTTGTTATCTTCCACTTGTAAACCTCATTAAATATTTTCTTGTGAAAGAAGATAGGGAGATGTAGAAAATTTGCCTTTTGGGTAGCTACCCTTTGTGAAAGGCATGATTTGGCGTTGCAGCCAGGGTTAAGTATATGTAAGGGTTGGATGATAGGAGGAAGCCAGAGTACCTGTACCCAGTTTCAAGAACATTTCTAAAAGTCAAAGAATTTCCTTATTATAATTTTGCATAGGAGAGGATTACATATTTTAAGGAAACTTGTTAACTGAGGGTTTTCTTTTTAACTTCTGTAATGCGTTCCTATGGGGAATTTTAAGGGAAGGAATTCCTGGAAATTAAGGAATGTCTGTGAAACTGGCCATTGAGGAAAATATTCATGACATGTTGTCAGTAACAGAGGGGGATGGGTGGACGAGAATATTCGATAACCACCTAGACACTGATGTCCCTTATGGCATGGCTGAATTTTATTGTTACATGTGTCATCGCAAATATTGTTAACTTCATTAGAATAATGTCTAACCACATTACTTATGTTTTAGTTGGTTATAGAGGTTCATCACTTCATCTTAGATAAGTTAAAAATTAATGTGCAATTTCTGTCCGAGTACATATGGCAAGCTACATCTGCAGCATTCACTTCTACTACAAGGTACAGTGTATTTTAGTAACAGTATTGTACTTCTGACCAAACTTGGTCAGTATTATTCTCTCTAGTATTAAATATGGCCTGTCTCATTTTTAAAATCAGGGAAAGAAAAAATGGCAATATGGCCACCATAGTTTGTTTCTCGATATCAAAGGCACAAAGTGCACAAAAGACATACAATAATCCCCATTTGCTAACACTTTAACTTTCCAGTAAAAATCAAGAATGTAACAAAGTTAAGGCTCACTACCCTTCTTAAACGGCTTTTGATGATTAAAATGGGAATCTAAAACGATATTGAAAATTTTGTATTGTTTCCCGCCGTTATCTTATTTAACGCGTGTTAGTTGACTATCACTGCGCTAGACGGGAAAACAGCGAAATTAATCTCAACAGTTAACATGGATTACGTAAGGAAGCTTGCATTTATTTCGCGTTGTTACCTCATCTAAGGCCACCGATATAAATTTTCTGATGTCATTGTTTTAAAGAAATCTATAGTTTTGTTTCTGAAAGGTAATGGGCCTGTAACAGATTGTCTGTTAGTAAATAAATAAAATATTATATCCAAAGATGAATATGCATTTACTGTGAAATGTGTTAGCCGATATATTTCATAATCCTTATAGTGTAAATTTCATTCTATGACATGTAGCTAAGTGGCCAGATCTCATTTGTGATGTTTTCAGACCAAGCCCGTCTGCTTTATTTTTTTTGTCTTGTTAATGTGAAAGATATTATAACTTTTGTTCATTGTTGAGACTGTATATCACTGCTTGTTCATATGGTGATTTATATACATACTTGTATGTATAAAAATGAAGTAGACAAATGGTTGTAAATGTATTAATTGATTTTCAATACATTTTGTCTCAAAGTTTGGTTTTTATTACTTTATGTTTTGATTAAAAGTAGAAACATTTGTAAATATTATAACTTACATTAATACAGAGATTTGTCATGATAGTTAAGAAAGTATTTTAACCTGTCATTTATTCCCATCTGTTACATTTCAATATGTCGATTTCGAGATACCAAAACAGCGTGGGTAAAGTAAGATTCACGGTTGATTGTCCTACTGTCCATTGATTGTGACGTCATATTTCGATGTGATGTTTGTGACAGCACAATCATCGGAAAGTAGGACTAATTGACAGAACTTTTTAGCCACGCGATTTTGGTACCTCGAAACCGCCGCATTGAAATTTATTTTTGTGAAAGATTTTTTTCTTTGTTCTCAAATTATAGTCCAATTCTTGACATAACCATCATATTGTACAAATATTCCTTTGAGTTTGAATTTCTTTTGATGTGTATCCGATATTTATATTTCGATAATATTTATGTTTAGAAGAAAATGTCCTAGAATTTGTGCAGTAAAGGAAATTAACACAGTAGCTTTAGATATTATGGGTTAAGAATTTGGAGTCATTCAGAAATAGTATTACTGAATATATCTATTGGTGTACATGTATCAGGAACCTCACTTAGTATTAAACTTATTTTACATCATTGGTATATCGTATAGCCTACATGTTACTATTCCCTAACATGCTTTTTCATTTAAAGGCCTAGAATTACAATTCGGTAGATACATCATTCCTATACTGTATCGCCCTACGCACCTCCATTTCACAATAGATCCTCCAAGAAGAGGTCACGGTATTGTTAAAGAGAATGGCGGTGTCAATACAGGACACTCAAGGAATCTCTCCAGAGAGAGATCTTGATCATTTTGATTTGACATAATCTACAGATCTGAAAAATCTACTTCGTTCGATCACTGAATTTATGTTTATTTGAGGCAAATTATAGTATTCACACATAATCATACATTTTTTTCTTTAGCAAAAATAAAATTATGCAGTTTTTTATGAAGATATTGAAACACTAAAAATTCTGAATATTTTCTATGGGTCTTTAGAAATTTTTTTCTGGAAGAAATTTTTTTCTAGAAGAAAAATTCTTTTTTGAAATCTGAGAAGAATATTTCTTACTTTTGTGAGAGAGTGGTGAGGATGTTTATGCTTGTATGTGATTTTCATTTATGATTAATTAGCATAAATAAGTAGTTTTATTGATTGTAAATTTACCCTATATACAACTATTTGGTTCCCACATTGTATCATAGAATACATTAAAGATGCTCCACCGCTGACAAATGGTATTTTGTCACTATCAAAAACAGGAGCAGACGATTTAGTATTTTTCTACAGTTACAAAAGTTACTTACTTTACACCATTACCACCATTGAAAAGTTTGAGCTTCTAATTTTACTTCAAGTTAAAAATATGAAAAATAATTAATTGCATCCCGAAAAAAATCCGTGGTACTATATCTTATATGGAATGAAGTGATAATTGCGCATGCACCAAAGGCGAAATAAATTATTTTATGTTATTTTTTGTGTTAATTAGGCATATATATACACGATTAAACACCAATTATTGTTCAAATGATGAATATCATTTATGCTCTGTCGGCGATGGAGCATCTTTAAATATGTAGAACTTCAGCTTAATTAAAATGGATATCATTGTCTTTCATTTAGAATTCCATGATGAATTATTTTTATACATGTATATCATTGATTAAAACCTATTTTTTAAATAAATGTGCTTATACATGTGTTGCTGTCTTGTAATTTTTTTTTTATTAAAAATCATGCTATTTCTTTGTTACATTACAAAGCTAGCTATGCCCCTACCGGATTTGGCACAACTCTACACATACTGCAGTTTCCCAAAACATGTAGTACTTTTCGCACAAAACACATTTCGTATACAGGAAGCCGTACTTTAATGACCCTAGCTGTTAATTTAGTCAAGCAACCAACCAAACGACAGATAGCATTGAAAGAAGGTTCAATTTTAAGTTTAAAAGGAGAAAATGGTTAACAATACGAAAGAGACTATATAATATATATGTCAATAAAATTTGTTAAAATTGAAATTGAAGTAACTGGACTGCAAATACATGTATATCAATTATGGATGATGGAAAGGTATACATACATATATTCTATTGATCATTGCGGTGAGTTCTATTATACGATAAAAAATTAATGTAGAATGCTAGAAAAACGACATAAAATAAATTAATGATGTCAACTAGGAACAATAATGGACCTCAGAGAGGACCTTGGGGAAGTCCTGTTTTACGACACTAGTAGGAGTTTGGAGAATTTGAATACGTTTTTTGAAAGTACAATTAAATTATGGTTAAAATCCAAATGGATTTGAAAGATGCAAATAATTTACTGGAATGATGAAAAATAGAAAACAATGAGTATAACTAGAATCGTTTATTATGTCTACAGACAATATTCGAAATGGTTATAAAATATTCACATTATAGAGAATATTAACCAAAGTCTATACAGAAAAATTAATCCAAACAAAATTATTTCCACCTTTTAAAATAGAGAATTGAGATTTTATGATTCTTATCAAAAATTATAATAATATAGTAGCTATTCTTACCTTTTGTCTCCCGTCTAAACTGTCCTGGTTGATTCAAGTTCTGCCTCTGTTGCCTTACTGTATATTAGAGAATGTTTTTTCCCTGAGCTACATGTAGGGCCATCACTGTCTTTTTTTTCTTGGTCTCCAACATCTTAACTGATATCTGACTGTATTTTCTTACTTTTGACACCATCATCACCGCCATCGCCATCATCTGCTAGACGTTGTCTTAATGCAATATTTACTTAAAAGACAAATATCTTTTTAGAACCTTAAGAAACGGAATAGAATTATAAAATATGAAGCTATTTTCATAAACATATTGCGTCTCATAAGATGGCATTTACCGGTTCAAAACCTACACATTCAACCGTATCCGTCTCTGTTTTTTATCTTCGAGAGGAACGTAAAATAAATAAAACTGATAAATAAAATGTTTAAAAAAAAGGTTTAAAATTGTGAAAAACTGTAAAAATCGAGGAGTATTGAAAATATCGATTCCGCATCTAAAGAATAGTTTTGCTGTTGTATTTTAACAGATTAGATTGGCATGTGTTTTCCATGTCGCTGTTTTTCACAGCATAATTCATTCATTTACTAATAGCTGCACAGACCAGAAAGTTTTCTGAATATATTTTATTAAAAAACACAATATAATTCAAAGTCTGGTAGGTAAAAAGGCTAAGTTATACCAATTTACAAATGTGCATGTTTCATCAATTATCTTTTGGCGATTTTTCTTTAAGTGCTCTATGAATTAAAAAAACTATAGGCACTTAACCAGAACAATGAAGTAATTACACTTTCTACTGAACATATCTATATTTTAGCGGTTGTCCTATGTTAATGTCGCTGATAAAAAATTCTTATATTTTTTTTGGTAATTCGCACGAAAAATTTGAGTTCGTTAAAACTGATATGTATGAATCACTTAGAAGTAATGTGCTCTATCGGTATATTGCCGTTAGTCAAGAACTTGACCATGGCATGTCGTGTGTCCTACGTCACACGGTGCGGTTAAGGGCAGATATTATCACATTAGACAGGTACCACAATACCTAATATACCACTTGATACCACTGCTCTATTATAGCCTGCTTATCTCAACTCTAAAAATACGAATTTTAGAATAATTTTCTTCGTTACAAAGTTTTTCTTTCACAACATTTTAGACTTGATATGATAATTATAGCTACGATCCACACTTTCAATGTTGTATTTTAAGACAAAAATTGTGTTACCCACTTCCAAATTTAAAATAAATGTTCGATATCGTTTATGTAGTCGGGTTCCTAACAATAGAGATCCATTGTTGTCAACCGTATTGGACTGACAGAGAACGAATATATACTCATATAAAGGACACTATCGGCACATCTTTCTAATCCACTAAGCATGGCGCTTCTGTATGGGGCTAATCATAGCAAGGGTTAGCATTCAATTAAATACCATTTGATGTGTAGAGCAGTACGTAATATCATATATAGGGCTGGTATGGTTTGTTTTCCTGCACGGTTACGATAATAGGATCGGTGTTTGTGTGACTAAATCAAAGGAATTCAGGAATATTTCAATCGGAATTATGTGAAAATCAAGAAAACTAAGATCCTGGAAAGTATTTTTCGTGGATTAACTGGGAAGATTTGTTGGCTATTTTGGCGTGGGAATTAATCAATGTTTGATATGCAAGACCTGATATCGGAGTGGACTAAGACCTAACGGTTATCAAGTTTTATAAATCTACCCCTAATTCTAAACTACACAAATCCAAACTTTGATTTAATTATTGTAATAACTCCGTTTTTCGTTTACGTTGATGAGACAAATCAACATGAAATTGACTGGTGGCATACATTTGGATTACACATATGGAAACATTTGAACATGGATGCCAATAACAACGACAGTATTTGTGTCCATAAAGGATGACCGTAGAACTGTGTTATTCTGATGAATGAATTTTGGACTGTGTTGATATTGGAAGGATGTAAAAGTACCCAGTGAAAACATGATGGATAAAATATCTTGAGGTAAGAATGACAGGAACAAAATAAATAAAACATAATATATCATGTGTATCATAGCTAAAATATGTTTCCATAACGTAAAATAAAACAACAACAACAAAAGCTGTAATTGGTAATGTCAAGTTTGCTTGGATAAAAGAGCGAAATAAACTTTTTAAGAAAAAAAAAACATCCAAGAAAGCGGGATTTCACAATTAACAGAGCAATATAATTATGATAATCTTAAAACTTAAGATACATGCATTTTGTACTCCAGAGCTAGTAAAGACCAAATGTATCTTATTAACATATACCATATATATATAACTTACAATTAAAGTGGTTTTTTTCAACGAATACACATCATTAATACTAGTAACAGTGAGTGGAGATACGAATCGTATGCACATGTTAACTTCACGCCTCTGTGCATTTATATAGATATATTGGTCATAGTTGGCTGAGCAGATATTCATATGTATATATACGGTTCGCTAAGTACATCGGTAATGTTTCTGATTTACCAACTTGATATAAAAATTATAGTTACATTAGAACAAATTAAGAAATAATGAGCAATCTTTGAAATGCTTGCCAATTCGCATTCCTTTTTCCGTAGTTCGTTTCATTTGTTCATGTACTACTGAACCAGCAAAGTTAGAATTTTAAACACGAATCAATAGAAATGTCTCTTCTTTGCCGGTTTCCATACTTTTGGCCATCCTGAAGGATATGGTATAAAACAACTAAGTAAAATCCATCTGGAATATCCGAATCTAGTTCTTTAAGGAGGGATGAAAAAATAGTTATCTTAGTATATAAACATCAGAAACATCAAATGCAACCTTTAACCAATGATTCATACTTCAACAGAAAATCAGAAAATCATTAAGCATTCATAATAGGGTTTAAACAACAAAATGCGATACCTACTTATCTAAAATATGTATGTTGATCTATTGTGTATTCTATAAATGATTCTATAAACTAATCTAGGAGGAGATAACTTACATAGGCATTGCCTGTTGATTAATCCTATATCTATTTATCATATTGTATCAATCTATTATTAATAACACATTGTTGAAATCAAAATTAGTAATAACGTCTGCCATTTTTAGATTTGTCATATATATGTAGTGTCTTTTCAACAGTGAGTAGGTTCATCCTACTCATGCTGATTAAATGTACAACTCATAATGAGTAGTCGGGTCATAACTATAATTTAGAACGAATATATTTACCCGGCCTACTATAACGTGTTTTTTTCTAAAGCCGACACCATTGTCTATCTAACACGTCCTAGAGCTAAAATACTTCAGTATATTGCAGTTACTCTCAATTCAGTGGTATATTGATGAGATAATGATTATAATGCAATATCAGTTACATGCATATCATATTAACACGATATTTTTTATATTTGTTAATGTTCCCGGGTGTATTTCACGTACAGCTTAATCTTGATCTAACATCACCCTCAGAAGTCTGGGATACAATGATTACAAAAGCTCTCTTGATCGGCAGTATGGAGATAAATACAGCACTAAATATTTATAAACCCTTAGCCTTTACTTAAATGTTGAATGAAAAGAACGCTTTTTTTATTCCGAGATTCAGTAGACTTCAATTGATGTTATTTCTGATGCAAAAGTGGAAAAAATATCACAAATTAGATATAAGCAAGAAACGTGACTTTTCAGGGATTTCAGCACTAGTAATTCGTTCGTAATTTAGGTCAAATTTGACAACAATACAAAAGTGTAATACTCAAAGATCAAATAATAGACATAATATAAAATAAATTGAAAATGAGAGTATCATACAAATTAGTTGTTGAAACATTTCAAATGAACAACACATACATCAACTTCAAAGATGTACTGTAAATATTTAGCACAGTGATTACTTCAAAGCTTCGGTGATTCGAAATCTGATTTGCAGATGAGCAGATAAACTTACAACTACACAAACGTATTCAAAGTGTAGACAAAAACATATTCAATGCGATTGTTGATAACATCCTAACATCGTTGTTGTGTATAAAATGTGGTATAGTACACATTATGTTGGAATACAACTAGAGATAAAAAGTAAAGCGGAATAAAAAATTAAGTAAACCTAGCAAAATGCTATGACAACTTTCATAGCAATATAGGTTAGAACTCTGAACTCTGATGAGCATCCTCTTATTTGGTCTCCCTTTGATTTTATTTCAATTTTGAATATAATTTATGCAGTACATCGGGTTTGACACTCCTGTTGTTAAAATCAAAGGAACAAATGAATAAGCAATTGATGATGTTCATTACCCTGCAAGCATCGTGAATAACTTTTCACCAATATGCAGTATACATTTATTCCATATTAATATTGAACCATTATGGTTCTATTATCCTTTTCCCAATGTAGCTGTGGAACACTAGCAAGAGTTAAAATGGACAAGACGAAGCCAGGAGGGGCCGGGAAGGCCAAGGTGAAGGTAAAAAACACCACCAGTAAGACGGGGAAGCCCCAGAAACAGATCGTGTTTCCTGAGGAGGATTATAATATACCAAGTAATAGGCAGTCCCCTGATGGTTACACGACTGAAGTCCAAACTGGTAATACATAATTTAATATTACATAATTGTTCGTTTGTTTATTTGTTTCAATGTTCTTTATTTCATAAAAATTATCTTAATGTGAATTAGGTAAGGAACACGTAAATGTAAGATTGTGTTGTAATACTTCAATTGACTCAGATAAATTCTAAATAGTAACATATTATCATGATTATCATAATTACAACATTTAAGTAGTAATCTACAGGAAAAATATCGGTTAACCATTTTTGTTAAAATTGCAGTTTTTGACCTACATATTAAGTATGACCTCGTAAATGCACATGATTTGTGAGGTTTGCAATTAAACACCGCGCACATTACCAATATTTCAAAGAATTGACATATTTTACAATTTGGTTTTAGATGCAAACACTAACAAGAAAAAAGTTATCGTAGCGAAAACTAACCCCCCGAAAGTACAGCCTCCGAAAAAGAAAGTAGTAAAACCTGCCGATACTCCCCGAGAAGATAACTACATGGAAGGTAATCTGCTGGCCATACAAAATGATCCTCCCAAAAATACGGACAAGAAAACCAAACCTGGAGGGAACTCTGGCGACAAACCAGGTATGTAGTATACAAAGGTTTGTAGTATACAGAACCTTATATACTCCATCAAATAGCAGAAGTTATTCTTTACATTTGATTTTAAATACAACAAGAAAGATAATAAATATCCTTGGATTAGAGACGTTTTATAACTTGTACAAATCACAATCTGTTGCATTGGTTGTTTGACCAATTTCTTCATTTTTATTGGCCTTCTTATGATCTATAGGGTTAAGATAATAATGGTAATTAAAACAAAAGCGGATATAATGTTATGAACCATACGTGTTATTTTAGTAACAGACCGATCCACCAAAGTTACGACTACGACGAAGCGAAAGAAACCAAGTGAGGCAACACCCCCGGCACAAAAAGAGAAAGCGCCACCAACGAAGAGGCCAGATCCTTCAACCGCCTCACCAGGTCTGGTTGTAGATCAATTTGCTTAATCAATACACGTATGTATGGATACATATACACATATGTATGGATACATATGTATAACGACAGACATATAAAACTAAATAAAATCCAATAAAAATAATCAAATGACGTTAAAATATATACCAGCATACAGTTATAGAACATATATATTCAGACAGAGTAAGCGTAAACGGCAACTTTATTTAGTTAATATCGCTTTATCAATTTAGCGATGTAAAATGTAAAACAATTCAAAATAATGATTTTCAAGTTAAAATTGTACATCAAAACATAAACTCACATGACAAGGGATATGCAATGCTATCAAACTCAACATTTAAAAAGTGTTATATAACACAATTCATTAAGCATAAAATACAGTCACTATTATATGTTTTTTCTCAAATACTTTGTTTTAATGGATTTAAATATCCTCATTACAGAAGTAAAACTTCCGAAATTAAATAAACCGAAACCAGCAAGCAAGCCAAGGCCGATTGCAGGTAAGATACAATACATTTTATAAACATTCCAAAAAATAATGGTAAACGAAAGTAAAATTCATCATAACAAAAAATGTTTGAGTGGCGTGAAAAACCTTATCTAAGAAGAAAATGAAAAACTTTGTGACCTTGTCATTGACAGCAAGTGTACCTAACTCGATATCTAGTGTAAAGACGAGCGTTACCAACAGGACGGACGTATCCCCACAGAAAACAGCACGAGCCGAGAAATATAACGGCCCAGGTAATGTCGGTTATACTCTCTTAACACTGTTACTGCACAATACGTAGTATGTGATTATTTTCCTAAATGAATAAATCCACATCTTTTATCTTAAAGTCATGTGTCTCTATTTCAAAATAATGACATTTCAAATAAGAGCGCTTCATGTTGAAATATCTGCAACATTTTAATTTTAACAACCAGAAAATTCGAAATCATTGATTTATCTCTATTGTATTTCTATAAATGATATTGTTTGTCGTATCATTCCTAAAATGTCATATCAATATTTATTTAATCTACTACAGCACGTGATAGTCACCTTTTGGTCCTTCATGACTACCAGGCCAGGATGAAGGGGGATATGGACATTAGGAGGGGCGAAGTTCTTCTACTTATCGACGCGTACGTATACTACTATAACTGTAACACTGTTTCGTATCATTTGTAATTCAGCATTCAGATATGAATAAAAAGAAAAGATAATAATTATAAAATAAAATCTAGTGTTGTTTATGATCACTGCTATCGAAATATTTGCATTGAAATGTGCATTAGCGTATGTCGGTTTATTATTAATGGTTCTTTGAATTACATAAATGCTAAGGTAAATAAGACTTTCTCACGTTGTTCTGCAGTAACGAGCAGGATTGGTGGGTGGCCAAACAGAAACACGGGACCAGACAGGGTTTCATACCATCAGCTTATGTGGCCAAGGAGGGAACATTAAATATATACCCGTAAGTACTTCCATCTAATGGCCAAATCTATTGATTGATACCCCAGTCTAGTTCAGAATACATGTGTTAGATTGCTAACAGGAAACTGACTTTCGGTCATGCAAAGCAACATTAATCCTGAATATTTCAAAGGGTTTTAATTGGGTATGAACCAATGTTGACACGGGTTCTTTTACCATAAATACTGCTATCTCGCATAACTAAGTATATCAGATCATTGCAAAAAGGCAAACTTAATTACATGTACTTGTCGATACCTATTGTTCAGATATGCTATCTACTCCTTCCTTCCTTCCCTTGCTTGTATCTGCTGCTCTACCGCATACTATAATTTACATTAAGGTGGTATGGTGGGGAGATTTCTTTACGTGAAAGTGAACGTCTTTTGATGAGACCACGACTTATAACAGGGACATTTCTTATACGTAAACCAGAGAAGGGAGTTAGTAAGTATGACGTGTATGGCTGATGGTTAATAGGCTCAACAGAATATTTTCTTCATAATATTTTCATAAAAATGTACAAAGGCATCACGTTCTGTTCGTTGGGGGACATGCATAAAATCACTACATCGAAAACGGAAACTGATGAAAGTCCTGTTTGGACAATTATTTATAGTCTTATTTGCCAGTTTGTAGAAAAAGCATATGCTAATTCCAATGATGTACCTTACCTTGCATCTTCTTATTTTCGCGAAAAAAAATATGCGGTTCAAGCTTGAAACGAACAAAAGAAAATTCAAACTTAATTGTGGTTTTGCTAAAGTGTCTCCAATGTGCCCATTTTTTTATCATTTCACAAATTAAATTTCTGGGGTGAAAAACCCCGAGATATCGCAAAATTATCTGGTTATCGTACTCCTAATATATACAGATAATAATCCCCAATCCAATTTTCATATGTATTATCGTTATTACATTCCCTTTTACAGAGGGCTATATGCTGTCTATGCGATACAACCAAGACAACAATAATGAGTCTGTGAAACACTATAGGCTGAAGGAATCCGTAGAGAATAGAGAGGTGGTGTACTACCTCACTCTACAACGTTACTTCGAGAGCCTTCCTCAGCTGGTGATGCACTACATGGGTACGTATCTTAAAATATTATATACTGCATTTTCTACATTGTTCCTCGTTACATAGTCGGGTCCATCGTCGGAAACCCACGAGTCACCACGATAGAGCAGTGATTCGTAAGTTTCTAACGATGTTGTGAGATAATTACCTAGATCTGTATGGTCTCGTCGACAAAGATGAAGGCGCTCCATCCTCGGTATCACCTGGGTTATACATTTCCCTTGCAATTTATGTGATACGATTGGATTTAAGTTTTGTTATATATTTACATGATTGGCTTTTTATATGTCGACTGTATAATGTATACTTTGGCTCAGTTTCATCAACATTCCTTAACTTTAAGGAATTTCTTAACTTTGAATTCTTCACACAAAATCATTTCAGGATATAAGGAAATTCTTTACTCAAGATTTGTTTTCTTAAATTATGTAATGCTTTTTTCTCTATGGAGAGTTAACGAATGTTTATAAAACTGGGCCCATAAAAACTAAATTCTCTCCCTCCTTACAAAGCAATTTGTATTATCATGACGTCAAACTTTCATTCATCGATTGTATGTTTTAGACGATAAGGGTATACTATGTCACACATTAACTGCACCGTGCCCCATACCACAACCTGTTTTGTACGATATGTCACGTGAAACCAAGGATGATTGGGAGCTCGACCGCAAAACAATAGAGTTTATAGCAGAAGTAGGTCAAGGTCACTTCGGAACCGTATGGAAAGGTAATGAAATGAAGCCAGTCAATTTATAATATTTTATCTATTGGCGAGAATCGGAGCGATACTATTTCATTTACCTTTTCGCCATTAATATTTGATAAAAAAAACTCTTTTAGCAGAATAATCTGGAGTAGAGGAAAAAGATAATTCGTCTTTTATCTTATTAGGACGTATCAATTGTGATTATTTAATTTAGAACATTACATCGTTTCTCTGCAAGGTTACTCTTAAACATTATTCAAGTTGTCGATAGATATGCTATACGAAAAGATGGAAGTAATAAGTTTGGTGGTAGAGGTATCTCGCAACATAATGAATTGCAGTTTAGTGTTAATACATCAGTCATTTCTTGGTAGGAACTTGGAACAAGAATACCTTTATAGCTGTGAAGACACTACGGCCTGGTTCAATGTCACCGCAGTCCTTTATGACAGAAGCGCACATCATGCGCCAATTAAAACATACGAATCTAGTGCGGCTGTACGCCGTCTGTTCACAAGACGAACCCATATACATCATAACGGAATATGTGACGAAAGGAAGTCTCGCCAAGTTTCTTAAAAATAAGGAAGGGAGGAAACTCAAGCTTCCTAACCTCATAGATATCGCAGCGCAGGTACTAAGTTCTTCGAAGGAAAAAACAATCAAGTTAAACAGCTGACAAACATATTCCGATAAGTGTATTACTAGTGATGCATATAACCGTGTTTTACTGTATAAAACTTTGACAATAGGTTGTTGCATTTTAACAATGTTTTCTATTTGTTTAAGTAATTAATATATTATTTACTCGCATCTTTACAATTTAGGTTGCAAGTGGAATGGCCTACCTAGAAACTAAGCGTTTTATTCACCGCGACCTAGCGGCAAGAAATATTCTTATTGGAGACGGAAATATTGCAAAAGTGGCCGATTTTGGATTGGCGAAAATCATTGAAGGTTACGATTACCAAAACCCACAAATGAGCATGATGGGTAAGTGTTGCTATCTGTGGGCTTTTTGAAATCGTGTTTTGCCGGGAGATAAGATACTTACGTCCTTTCTTCTTCCCTTTGTGGTATATGATTTCACAACAATCTCTATAATGTTTAATGCTTTGCTGGGTTTTGTCGCGTTAATATAAAAAGTTCGTTTCTCGTAAGTTCATAAATAAAGCGCACAAAGCAATATATTTACTCCGATAGAGTACCAGAAAACACAAAAGTAATCCTAACTAGGGTTCCATTGAGAAATAATGAGTTTAAATTTTTTACTTGGTGACACTTTTTTTCATTGAATGAAGGAAATTAGAGCCTGTTCTAGCCTCTCACCTTAGTTTATTCTTATAAATGTTTCGTGAGTATTATATACATTGCTATGTTCGTTTTAACTGTACATTATAGGTATCCATTTCCTGACCCTTTAGCACTTCTAAAACTTTCTTACAGGCAACATTTTCCCTATAAAGTGGACGGCTCCGGAAGCAGCTTTCTTCGGCAAGTTTACGATGAAATCTGACGTATGGTCATATGGCATTTTGTTGATGGAAATAATTACATACGGACAGGTACCTTACGCAGGTATGTTAAGCGGACGAATGGTTTCATTACTAAATACAATCTGAAATCAGCTATTAGCTTCAATCACTTTGTTTTCCTGTTAGATAAGTTGAAAAAAAATATTTAATCAAAAGAAAGCAATTCGTATTTAACCCACAATAATTGCAATCAATAAAAATGCTCAACTACGTTTGACTTCCGTGATTTCAAGTTCAATGAGCCACCAAAACCTTTAACTGAATTTTCGAGATAATAATGTTCGCTTTGAAGAACTCATACAGAATCTGGACATCAATTCGAATTCATAATTAAAATAATTCATGGCCTCGATATTCTGAGGTTTGAGTTTATCCTTTTTGGTTAGTTGTTCATTGCGTTATTTCAACTTGTTGGCACGCACCAATATATTTCACCAATCATTTTGTTTTATTAAAAAATGCTTAAACAGTTAAAGTGAATAGTTGGGCAAAGGGAGACTCAAAATCGCTGGCTATATTCGTGTTGACATTTCCATGCAGCCTCACTTTCAAAGAGTTGGACGAATTTATTTTTAGAACTGTGCTAGGCCTAAATTTACACGGGCTTTTCTTTGGTTCTTATAGGTGATTTTTGCCCGGCTATTCACTTCAATTATGTTATTAACTGTCAACCAGCGTGTATGACCATACACGCATAAAACGCAATGAAATACTATATTATTATTATAATGTAAGCAGGTCATACTGACAGATCTTTTTTGTTGTTATCAATGTATCAAAGGTATACGGAGTGACCAGATCTTGAAGAAGATCCAGAAAGGCTACAGGATGCCTATCCCACGGAACTGTCCACAGCCAGTGTACAACATCATGATGCGTTCCTGGGACGCAAAGCCAGGCAAAAGACCCACATTTGATTATTTGTATCACTTCTTTGATGCATATTATTATAATTTGAAAAAGGACAACTTCCCAATCTAAGTGGAACTGAACTACTTCCAAATACAACATTGCAGAATATTTCCCTGGAATTCTGCCATCGTAAATCTGAGTCCGAGAACTATATCAAAGTTCAAAAACGAAACCTATCTAGACTAATGGTGTGTTTGTGGCAACGAAACGCCATCCTAGATGTTCTGGACGCATGGAAATGAAATTTGGAATCCGTGTAATGTTCTTTCAGAATGAGTCTATATCTATTCGCCGAAAGATAAACCCAGTGGTCCTTCCGGACAATGTTCTTGTTTCCGACTTTTTAATCACAAAACTCAAACACGGCAATATTTGTACTTTGCTTAGTTAAGAAAATATTTCGGTGGAAGCAAAACGAAGATATTTAGACAATTCAGGTAATACACTTAATGTTTCATTAATATGGTAATCGTTACTATAATATTGAACGACATCTACTGGAAAAGCGAACCTCACGACTCAATTCTATAACTGCAGTCTGGGGTATTGTATTCCTGTAGGCATTTCGGTATCACATGAAGGTATGTCATTTTTTTCGGAAGAGTAAGCTACTATCACTTAAATGGTATCCATTTGTGTAGCTGGATATATACATGTAGATCATAATTACATATCCCGATCGAACCACAGCATGTATCATCGCAGTTTAACTTGCTCTATTCGCATTTAGCATGGCGAGAATGAATAATAGAAAAAAGTTAATGCAGTGCCAATCGTAAATGACATACATGTATATCAAGGACGTATGTGTGTTGGACATTGTAACGTATGTTTACAAACAAATCATGGAAATAAGTGAAGCTCTTTTGAATGTCAATTTTGATAATCGAGTACTTTTCATATTGCAGAGCTGCCTTCTCTTTTTGTCAAGATTCCATCGTTAATACATTTTGCACGAAAAATATGTATTTTGGGTATATTCATGCAAACAGATAACAAATAAACAAACTAGGGAGGGCGGGTAACACTGCATAGCGTACAACAGAATTTATTAGAATGCGTGCATACGTTTCACCAGTGTGTGTCGTGACGTTTTGCTACAGAGAAACAAAATAAAAGTAAAGGAATTATCTAACTCTCACGTATTCACTTATTTCCCAATCGTTTCTGCAACATTTGTCATAGTCACGTGCTTGTTTTCGTTTATCTCAGAACGGAACATGAAAAAACTTGATGTATTACGATAAAGCGTGATTACATATAAATGTACAGCCTGTGCATCTTCCCTGCATTTATTTAGAACGGAATCTTTCTTAAGATCACATAATGAGATCGAAATTACCGAGAAGCCCTGTTCAATTAGTATTAAGATTACATATTTTTTTCTAATCTACAGTACACACAAAACAGTTTTTCATTAAATTATTTTTAATCATTATAAAGATCTGCCATTACATGTTATTTTGCAAAATAGTGTAACAGTCAGAAATAAAAGAAAAGACTGGAGTATTGTGAAAATAAATAGTTTACTTCATGTAAACAGGTTTCCTTTCTACAAAAAAAAATTATCGAAAAACGAAACAGAACTGAATATCTTTCTACAAAAAAATGAAACGCCATACATTGACATATCGACACATGCAGCTCACGAAATCGATAGACACATCATACAAAATTATGACTAATAAATATATAACAAAGACATCTTTATCGTAATGAATGGTGAAGTATCAGTCAAAAGGTGAAATGATTAAATGTTCATGGCCATGTTAGGAATGGGTTTTTTTTAATGTAAATATAGCGGAGTGATTTATGCCCAGTAGGACTCCTCTATCGTTGGTGATAGTTTGAAAGCCTTTCTTAATACCATGGCTGCTTTTTCACATTCACCCAGTGCCTGAATAAAAGAAAAAATGTGTTTTTATTTACAATTTCGATGATTTTAATCAATATAATAGAGCTGTCTTAGTCTTGTTTGTCACCATCTTTTGTTTTAGTTTGATATTGTCTTTCAAAGTTGAAGCGTTATTCGCATGAGCACGTCGCAAGAGTATCATTACTTAAGTAACATCCAACCTAGCCACTAGTTATGAGTGAAACATCAAGAAATGAATTGATATTTCTATTGTTAACGATCCTTTATTATCACTTGTTACATAAGAGAGTGAATGCTATTTTGATACAACCCACACAAATACTAACCCACACAAATACTACCGACAATAAACTCATAATCAATTTGATTAAGAGTTTATATAATTATTGTCGGTAGTATTGGAGTGGGTTTTATCAAAATAGCATTCACTCTCTTGTGTACGTAACAAGTGATAATAAAGGATCGTTAACAACAGAAATTAAAATCAAATTTAAAAACTTTATAAATTACCGAAGTAGCCGGTGAAGAGCATCAGGAAAGGTTAACTTTGAATGCCATACCTCTAGTTGTTCTGCTTCCTTTATCAAGGCTAATGCTTTCTCTTCTTTGTCATCGATTTTATCCTCGCTGACTTTCTTATACATTATATCTGTTCGTAAGATGTATTTCTTATTATCTCTGCAAAAGGTAATGAGTATAAAAGGCATTTAACATAAAGTTAGGGAAAATCGATGGATTGGTTTCCTATATTACATATATATCTATAGTGATTTGAACGATTGCAGAAAACTTTAATTTTAAAATATTCCGAATTTCATATTCTTATATTTTGTTCCCTCAAGTAAACATTTAATTATATCATATAATCTTTGTATAAGTGTAAATGAAAAAACCTACCCGAGTTTTTGGCCCTCGTGAAGACGATGATGATTGAAGATGATAGCCATACCGGCCTCTGGCTGTATCTTACATAGGATATTCTTTTCCTCTGCACAATATTTACCTGTTTCGTCCTTAAAGTAAAAAGATGCAATCATTCCTTTTTTTTTCTCTGTCCGGTCTCTTCTTAATTTGTTACTTTGCTCAGTGCAGATATTAGTGTTTTATAGACAATTCCAAAACGTATGAGTGTAACTTCATTTAACTTAGGTAACTTGTTAGTAGGTGCCGCCATTTGCAAACTTTTAAGTGTTTTATATAATTCATATTCGTATTATTTCGTTTGATTTTTCCCAATCAACCATTAATTCTACAATGAGTAAGCCTTACATGTACGATTGAATATCATTATAATATCAAAAAGTATGTCGACATGACTTGGTGTATTGCCTTACCATGTGAAGTGTCTGACTCTCGTCCACGAAGTTGGTGCTGCCCCCTGTGAAGTCGCCATTCAGGTAGACCATCAGAGTCTTCATCGACCTGTGCTTGGAGTCTTCCTCATAAAACCCGTCAAAGTGTGGAGCGAAGTGTCCGCCGGGATGGTATCGACACAGGCGGAATAACTGAAGGTACACATGGAATAAATCAATGAACATTGAGCAAGGAATGGCTGAATACACTGACAACAACTAATTTAGTAGACGGAATAGCGAAAATACTGATGAAATGACTGAATATGTCGACAAAAATGCTAACTATACATCACACATAGAAAAGATAATGAAGAAAACGGAAAGAATTAATTTGAACACGAATGAGCTAATTCCATATGTGAAATAACTAAAACTAAACGTTTTGGAAAGTAACCGATGTGCATGCAAAAAATGCACACGGGAAAAAATAAAAAAAATATTGTAAGTAACCATTTTTCTTTGAGTAATGACAATTTGAAGCTTTTCTAAAATCGTCACAAGAGACCTATAAGTTTGCATTTAATTAAAAAAAAAATATTCGAACGTTGCTTGATGAAGTTACCTTGTTTAGCCCAGCTGGAACCCATTTTCCTTCGACCACACATGGTATACCGTGTATGTGATGAGAATGTGGGTCACTTGATATGTCGAGTTCCTCGAGATAGGGGTGTATCCGGTCCCACAACAGGTCGGCTAGAGACTCACTTTCTATACTGATCCTGTTAATAACAAATAAAGACGTTACATGGGGAGCAAAACGAAATCTCATCCAATGCACGCAGACTAAAACTGGTATGTGGTTATCGGGGGGAAAAACAACAAAAAACACACCGATCATAAACAAAAAAACACCCTCTAACAACATACTGAATTGTTGAAATAAAATAAGATAATCCGATCCTACAATGAATTATTAAAGCTATGAATGGATATTGACAATAAGGTGCCTAATAGTTAGCTGCGATGATATAGAGTTCTCTGGACGTGCGTCACAGTGAAAGCATTATATCATAGAAAAAGTGAAACTGTCCACATGGTCCAAATAACTATGAGGTTAGTATTTGTACATAAGTACAAAATAAATGCACAAAATTAACAAGATTAGAAATACTGGAAGGATTTCGATTTCAATGAATTGAAAAAAGAATACATCATATCTATATTTATGACACATTAAGTTAACAATACATGTAACTCCTGGTTAACTTTCTTACCTCTGAGCACTTCTGTAGTTATCTTGTGCTCCATGTATCTGTCCAAATCCAATCTTCTCTCCCTCGTCAATTATACAAGTACATTCTGTCCCTGTTAATAGTTTGTATAACAGAAACCCTTCTTTTCCAAAATCCAGTATTTCTGTACGCTTTACTTCCTTTCGTGAGTAACCTGTGTCATGCTTTATCTCTAACTTATAGCTTTGCTGTGTGTCATTACAGATTTTACCAATTTCTGTTCCTGCTTCAATACCAGGTATATATTCCGTAGACATGTTGTTACATATTTATTTTCTACCAAATGTGACCGCGACTCTTTCGATCTAATGTCTTGTTATTGTGCAACCACGTACGTTGTTTACTTTCCGGTTGGTTTGATCCGGTGTACCAATACGTTTCACCCTACTTATTTCAATGCAATGGTGTACACGCAAGTTTTTACTCCGGTTAAATTAAATCCATCTATACCAACACGTTAAACCAATGGTAGAACGTCGGGAGACGTAGCATATTAGGTAAGGTCATCTGCTCCTTGGGATAAGGTAGCTAAATTGATCACCCCATAAAACAACATCAACAAACTTTATCATATATATATCGTTTTATTTCATCAAGCTCAATTCGTTTTCTCTCTCTTGGATATATTTTTTTCAAATTGTGTTTCATTCGTATACAATGAATTTGAAATATTGCAATGTCTGCATTACCATAAATTAGTGTTTTGAATATACAATGTTCATTGGACTTGTGATATCTGGTCTGATAGACATGTATTGTCCACATATAGTATTAAGTGCTAGTATGATCGATACCACACGCGCGACTTAAGTATACATAAATATACCTTTAAACCACAATTCAGCAATGTTTTAAGTAATGATTTAAATAATTTCAGGTAGGAAAGAACTTGAAAGTCTATATCAATTCCTTTCAAATATTTCATTAATAGAAACGTTTGTATCTATATTTTAACAGTATCCCCTTCCCACATAATAAATTGGCCGATACTATTTTCTATCATGATTTTCAATATTAAACTTAACCATAGTTCTGATATTTTGTTTTTGAGAAGATCATTAACAGGAATATGTTCAGATCACAGCGATCCAAACAGAAACAACATCAAAGCTTAAGCTCAAGTCAAACCATTTAGCCTGGTATCTAAAATAACAGCAAAAATGTTTTATCATTCGTGATTTTTTAAACAAGAAATTTATAGATATTAACGGAAAAACAAATACCCAACGATATAAATGGAAGTGAAATAATACAATTTGTGCTTTTTCATATATTTGTTTTGGTGCAAGCCTTCAAGGGAAACAATAAACGAACGCGAAAATCATACGGATCTAAATTAGAGATGCGCGATTCAAAACTCAATGCGCACTATATATTGGTAACAGACCCGGATTTCAATCTTTTTCAACCTTAATTATCTATAGAAATCTCTAATTATGATTAAAGAAAATTTTAGGACCTTTAAACTTATAAACTAATAAAAGAAATCCTTAATTTATTTATTTATCTATTTAAGTCCAATATGCCAGCGGAAAAAATACATTTTATATCAACATTAGTTTTAAAAGTAAGAGTGTTCATATCTAACAAAACATATCTTTAATAAGCAAGATCCTCTATTCATCCAGTATCATCAACTGTATACTCATAAAAACCAGTCCCAAACACTGAAATGACTTTAATATGTATAGCCGGTGAAAACATTTACGATTTCAAAATATACACCAAAAATGTGATTTTTAAGGAATTAAAACTTTGCGATCTGGCTACAAGAATGTACTAAGTCTACCTTCAGCCAGTCAAGTTTTTGCGTTCACAACAATGTCCTGGAAAACTGTAAAATTATCATTCTTGAGATAATTAACATTTCAATGGCATTATATTTTCAAATTTTATATAGTTCTATGTATATGTAGTAGTACATAACATAATCTCAACGTCAGTCATACAAACATATAGAAAAATCAATCATACAAAATGTCATGATCATTCAGGGTTTTTTCTTAGGACTGTTTCAAACATTTCACCAGTTAAAAATAAATACAATGTATACAATAAACAACACACGTGGTTTTGTAAAAACAAAAGTATGTACACTGAATTTCCCAGGCATAAACCTGTAACACAATACTGCAAATATCCACACATATATACAAAACGGAACATAAACAATCTAATGGCACACAAGGACAGTACAACCTTTGGTAGATTCATCTCAGTAAGTCATACAAGCATATAATTTACACACATATATTCACAGTATCATGCTTGAGTATGCCATCTATGCGAGAAAAAAGTTCAAAATAATAAAAAATAAGTAAAATAGTTAAACAAAAAGAGATAAAAATAGATTTCATACATGTAAAATTTTTATTCCACATTATATATACATATTTGATCTTAACGATAAAAACAATAAACATTGCCTAATTATTAATATGTCCTTAGTACTCAAAAGGCAACAGACAGTCCATTGGACTCTACTTGGTGTCATGGAAACGTGGAATAATATGCGAAGGGTTAGTGCATTTTACAAATGTTATCATTATGGTAAAAGATTTTCTTGGGCATATTGTTTGTCCGGTATGCTTTATAGAAATGATAAACTTGACCCCTCATGTAGATAGAGTTTAATATTCAGTTTCATAAAGTGACTCTGAATACACCATGATATACATTACGCCATTATCAAATCCATAAACTTCCTTTTGTAACACCTTAATCGTTGTTGTACAGCGAGCTAACGGATGCTTATTCTCCGATAGTAACAATAAGCTGCCATTACTCTATACTGTCCATTACGACCTGATGTGGTCATCTTTTCTTTATCTGCATAATCTCATACATAATCATATTAAAACATAACTAAACTCCTAATGGTTTATCACAACTGAATAATCTCATGATATTGTTACCTAAAAAACAAAATTCCATATCATTATGCATTTGGGATGCATGTCAAATTCTCAAAATTAAGGATCATATTACCCAATATAATTTCTTTTAGCTTTGCCTCATATGTACAATGTAATATATACTCGTAACAATATGTTTTCAATCCTAGTAAGATACTTTCGCAGATACCAGCAAACATAACGCAATGTTATCCTTCATGTACAAAGAATGGGCCAAAACGGCTGATACACTCAGTTTACTCATCAGTTGTTATAAATTGTAAATAATGAATATTTTTGCATTTTGTAGCTCGGTACCGTTTTATCATTGCTACCATTGACATGCATGCTTGGAGATTTTAAGGCTACGTCAGTAAAATATTCAATCCTCCCAAACAGACAAGGCTACATCAGTAAAATATTCAATCCTCCCAAACAGACAAAAACAAATGATGCATAGGTTTACAACAAAGGTAAGAAGTTTTGTGTAAATGATGTTTTTTTTTTCACTGAAATAACATAATAATAAAGACCAATATTACGTGAATTTGTGCATGAATCAATGAAGGTGAAACGTGATAGTACTAGATTAATACAGGAATTATTTGTTTGGAGAATTGATTTGCAGTCGCAGTTTTCTTAAAACTTATTACCAAATAAATCAAAATGGTGGAATACCTGTAATAATAACGGTATTTTTCTATCTTTAGGATCACAATATGTAGAGTGATCCAATATTGTTCTTTTTTGACGGTAACTTGTTCTTTACGAGTTGGTAAGACAAGTTTTTGAGAAATCTAGAGATCTTTAGCATTAATCGTGAATTTAAACAAACATGTCATTTATGCAGGTTAAAATATTTTAGCAGACATTCCACAAAGAATGTTTTAAAATACGACATACAGAGTTCTTTTTGATGTACATACAATCTAATACATATGTAAATATGGCCATTATCCAAAGACGAACAGCACGGTCCTGATATTCAATCATTCATGTCAGTCAAATCTACATTACTGACCACCTCTGTATAAAGACAACCTGCGTAATAATACCGATTATGGTTACAAATAATCAATGCCCACACAATCAATGCCATTTGCTTTGTCTCTTGAATGGTTTTTATAGACAGATTTTACGTATTTAACTTATTCTGTGTCATACGCTAAAACAGAACCGAGCCATTTCTCAACATCGGATACTGACATACCCTTCCTGTTAGAATAATCCATTATCTGAAAGGGAAACAACAATTTTTTAAAGCATATTAATTTTATCATATTGCGAACTTTTTTTCATATTAATCACAATGACTAATTGTGACAACAAATTATATTCACTTTCTACTGGTAAAAAATCAGACATAAGACATAAGAGGAAACTGTCCATCCCAAAGAACACTTAATCAGAAATCATGTTGAAATAATTTCTTACTAAGGTTGACGATAAATAAAATATATATGTACATTTTAGCCAATGTTATTCTCGGTTTGATATCAAATGCAGCATTATTTTATTTATGAATTTATTTTTCTAAATGATCAATAGAAAAAAAATCTTTTTCAAATCTTTGTATAATTTTCTTATTTTTTTTTCTATTTTTTTTATTCCATATTTAAAAGTCACAACATGCTAAAATGTAAATATCTCATAACCAATCACATAATTGCATAAGATGCATAATAAACTTACAGTGATTTAATATATATAAATAAAATTTGATAATTATCTTATATAACTGTTTTGAGGAACTATCTTCTTTTTATATCCCAAAGACGAAATGAGATGAAGACTGTTCTTCCTCAATATCAGGCACATTATTTACATATTTCAAATTGTCCATCTATATCAAATATAAATACACAACCATACGTTACCCTATGTAAAATATGTTTGTACGTACTTGGTCTTTTTGTAGTTTCCCAGTGGCAAAGTAGCTGGATTTCCGGTTCCCGAAATAAAGTCCGGACACAGACGCTGCTGGATCCATGGCTAGTGACTCTGTCAGAGTGATGCCCACCTTGTCAGCCGGTAGTAACTGCCACATAATGTTCTTCTCTGTGTGATCCGGCTGGCTAGGATATCCAGGAGCGGGACGAATTCCCTGTGGCAGGTTAGTTATAACATATCAATAATTATGTAAGATATTCTTAAACTTTTTCATCAAATTATGCAGTCCTTTTTCACTATTTCAGTCTATTTCATTTATATTTCAAAAATGGACAACTTAAAAATCCTAACTACAATGGAAGCGTACAGATTCCATTTGTCAGTATAGTATACACTGATTAGAAATACCTTCACTCTCTATTAAGAATCTTTAAAATTCAATATGAGTATTTATGAAACGAAATACAAAGACAACCAGACAGCATAAAGAAGAGTTAGAACATTTCTATGAGAAAATATTATGGTAAACACTGTTTGAAAAGATAAGTAAAAACAAACAACATAGATACTAATCTTGTTTATATTCAGAATTAAACTGTAAGAACACTTACAAATGGTTAAGATATGAACGCACGAACAGAATTTAGTAGCTACATGGAAAATACGCAGATATGTACACAAAAAACTCACTTGGTACTTAATTTTATGAAGACCCTGAGCATCGAGCTCCTCATCAGGACTGTAGGCCCAGAACTCTTTTCGTGTCCTCTCATGGAGCTCCTCCGCAAAAGCCTAGAAAGTACAGAATACTTGTAACTACAGAATTAGGAAACCCTATGCTGATGCACGATTTGTAATTCCTTATCCTTTTGCCTATTCATTGAGCAATTAACCAGATTTTTTTCATTAGATTCGACGAATAATGTTTTAGTATCAAAATTCAAAAGTGATATATGATGTCCTCGGTGTACTTTCAAGAAATAATGTGAAGATCAGTAAATAAAAATATATCTATTTTACATATATATTTACTGCTATTACCATAGGACTCCTTTGTTTTAGTCTTACCATCAACAGAATTCTGAAAAATCAACCATAGATTGGCGTATTATTTGTCAGGATTTTCAGCGTAAGGTATATTAGATACTAGTATGTGTTTCCGGAATTTCAAAATTAAGGAATGCTAAAAACACCAGTTTGAACATATTCCAGCTTTGTAGTACATTGTCTAATGAAGTTTAACAAAGCCTTACCTCAGCTAGCCTGTCAGCTATGGCCTTTATCATGATGATATTGTAATCGTCAAAATTCTCTTCAAATCTGCCAGGTAATTACAAAATAAATACATGTAAGTAGTCTCATTGAACGTTATACATAAATAAGCGAAATTCTTATCGGTAATGGGCCATATGTTTCAGTTTTTTCTAAAATAAAAATCAATAAAATCCTATTGAAAGGTTTAGTTGAGAAATGAAACAAGGATGTAATTTCATGACTTACTCCTTGCACATTTGGTCGACCCCGACTCCTGCTGTAGTTGCAAACAATCCTATAAAGTCAGTCACTCCCGATTCTTTGGATGCCACAAAGTCAGAGATGCACAGGTAGGGGCTCTTATCCATAGCTTCCTTCATGGCCTGTGGAGATACGACAGTGTCAGCAATATGTTTGTGATCACAATTTCAATAGCATGTCAATGTTCTGGTGTATAATGTAAAATATCACAGGATGTTATTTAAGACAGTGGCCAGTATAGTAAGGTTTCACTGTAGACAATATTATATCACTTTGCACATGAAATAAATTGTAATGTGTAGGTTAATATCATAATCAATAATATTAACATTAATCAGCTGCCAATAAGATATGGTGAAATATAATAGCAACTTTAAAATCTGTAATGCATACATTCAATATAATTTATGACCGATTTTCTACCCACCTGCTGCCGTAAACCATGCAGGACCCCTATCACTTCTCCATTCTCATTATACACTTCAATATCGTCACCAACACTGTTAGCACGATAGAATGCTACCACTCCATGAGCCTTTAGTGTCCTGTTCACAGAAATCTTCTTCAGCAAAGCCTGGGCTTCATTGTATATCTTCTTAGCTTCCTTGCCTACATAAAATACATACCAGCTGATGAGGAAATATGTCAGGAAAATATTTGCCTCAAAACTTTAACAAGAGGCCCATGGGCCTTAGCGGTCACCTGGGTTCGGATACAGAATGAAACAAAGACACAAAAACACTATATATTGGCCCATCAGGCCCTTGAAACCAGTCAGTGATTTTATAACTGACTTTTCAATCTATGAAGAGTATCTGATTCCATCAAATCTGTGAATTCAGAAGATTTTTTCCCCCTTATTTTAGTCATTTGACCCCTTTTGGCTCCGCCCATCTACCCCTGGAGGTTGGCCAGGACTAATATGGATATGATGCTAAAATGCTATCACAGGTTAATAATTCTAACCAAGTTTGACCTATTGAAAATTAAGCACATAAAGCTCATAAATGTGTTTTTCCAATATCAATTAAAATACATTTGACCCCTAATCAGCGGAAAGTCTGAGATGCCAGGGCCATGAAATTCACAATTTTTATAAAGGGCCTTAAAAAGACCTTCCAATCTATGAAGAGTATTTGGTTCCATCAAATTTGTAAATTCAGAAAGAGACTTTAGAAATTTTATCCACTTTGACCAATTTTGGCCCCACCTCTGGCCCCTGGGGGTCGGCCAGTACCAATATGGATATGATGTTAAAATACTATCTCAGGCTAATAATTCTAACAAAGTTTGACTCATTTCCTATTACACATGACCAAATAATGCTCAAAAATGTGTTTTCCCTATATAAGCTATAGTAAACTTGACCCCCCTCCCCAGGGGGGAACGTGAGACCCCAGGGTCATATAATTCACAATTTTTGTAAAGGACCTCAAGAACTTTCAATCTATGAGGAGTATTTGATTCTGTCATTTCTGGAATTTTAGAAGAAGATTTTTGAAGTTTTAGCCTATTTGACCCCTTTTGGCCCCGCCTCTCAGGCTCCTTGGGGTCAGTCGTGGAAAAATTGTTAATGGGATTCAATGGCCTTCTCATACTGATAATTCTGACAACATTTGACTTATTTCCTATTACAAATGACCAAATAATGCTCAACTAGAAGTCACTCAGTGTCAGTGATTTTATAAATTTCACTTTTTAATCTATGGAGATTATTTGGTTCCATCAAACCTGTGAATTCAGAAGCAGATTTTTGAAATAATAGCCATTTTGACCCATTTTGGCCCCGTCCCTCTGGTCCCTGGGGGTCAGCCAGGACCAATATGGATATGGTGTTAAAATGCTATTTCAGGCTAATAATTCTGACCCAGTTTGACTCATTTCCTATTAAAACTAAGCAAATAATGTTCATAAATGTGTTTTTCCTATATAGAATATAGTAAATTTGACCCGGCCTCCCTAGGGGAAAATCTGAGATCCCAGGGCCATGAAATTCACAATTTTAGTAAAGGGCCTTAACACCTTCCAATCTATGAAGAGTATTTAGTTCCATCAAATCCGTGAATTCAGAAGAAGATTTTTGAAGTTTTAGCCTATTTGACCCCTTTTTGGCCCCGCCCCTAAGGCCCCTAGGAGTCGGCCAGGACCAATATGGATATGACGATAAAATGCTATCTCAGGCTAATAATTCTAACCCAGTTTGACTAATTTCCTATGAAAAATAAGCAAATAACATTCATAAATGTGTTTTTCCTATATAAACTATAGTAAACTTGACCCCTTCCCCAGGGGGGAAACATGAGACCCCAGGGTCATATAATTCACAATTTTTGTGAAGGACCTTAAGACCTTTCCATCTATGAAGAGTATTTGATTCTACCAGTTCCAGAATTTCAGAAGAATATTTTTGAAGTTTTAGTTTATTTGACCACTTTTGGCCCCACCCCTAAGGCCCCTGAGAATCAGTCATGGAAAATTTGTTAATAGGATTCAATGGCCATTTCATAGGGATAATTCTGAAAACATTTGACTCATTTCCTTTTACAAATGACCAAATAATGCTCAAAAATGTGTTTTCCCTATATAAACTATAGTAAACTTAACCCCCTCCCCAAGGGGAAACCTGAGACCCCAGGGTCATATAATTCACAATTTTTGTAAAGGACCTTTAGACATTTCTATCTATGAAGTGTTATTGATTCCATCACATCTGTGAGTGGAGAAGAATATTTTTCAAATTATAGTCAATTTTACCGCTTTTGGCCCCTCCCACAGCCCCCAGGGGGGTGAGGACCATATAATTCACAATTTTGATTGGCCTAATGCCTTAGAAGCTTTGTGGAAAATTTCATTGAATTTGCTTCAGTGGTTTTTAAGAAGAAGTCGAAAATGTAAATTGTTTACGGACATACGACGCACGACGACGACGGACAAAAGGCGATTAGAATAGGTCACTTGAGCCTTATCAGGAAATGTCAAACCCTGCACAGGCTGTTAGTATACAACATTTCTTTCCTATCATAAAACCAAATAGGGTTTGTAGATCCCTCCTCAACAGACTGTTCAACGGAGAAGTTGTTTACATGTCATATTCATGAAGTTAGAATGGGTGCGGGGGATTTTGTTTTCCATTAAAGTCAGATTTTGTCTTGCATTGTGCAACATAACATTTCATGGGACACTGGTACTGTATATCACAAGTTTCCAACCACAAAACCTTGAGGGCTGGCATCTCTGATCTAGAGAAGCATGTTTAACAATACTTTGATCAAATGATACATATTTAGTGAACAACTTACCAACAGTGTTATCATTAAAGATTTTTGGGTAGCCTCTGTTTGGATATTTCCCTCGGAGTTGCCAGACATCGAAGAAGGGTTTCCAATCGATGTAGGGGATCAGTCTTGAGAGGTCATAGTTCTCAAACGTCTTAACACCAAGGAAGGACGGACTGGCTATGGGGAGATAAAAGCTGGTCAAAACACCATACACAAGTAAAACTGCACACACTTATTGATACTGGAAATGTTACATATCCTTCCAAATAAAATCTTAGATCCCTATAACTTAGTACACGTTAGGTAATGAGGTCATACATGTTTTACGTATTCATCATAGTATTCTGCATAACATTTCTTGTTTAATTAATGTAATACTTTGTACTACAAATGAAAAAATGTTGTGACCCAAAGTCTTCATTGATTCTAAAGTAAATTTAGTAGCAATCACAAAAGGTTTTAACACTGGATTAGTCTAGACTGAATGTGTCAACTAAAAAGAAAATTTGGCAATAAAGAACTTCATAATGCAATGCAATGCTAACTCGACATAATTTGGGCGGTTATCTTACTGATTATTCAATACAAGAAAATACTATAAGAAAAAAATGATATTTACTTACCAGGTGCTGGTTCAACATTCCAGTCTATCACCAACTTCTTTGCTCTTGCCTGCTCTAGACTAAGGTACTTTCTCTCCTAAAAAAATAATAGATCTTATTTTTCAAAAAAGAGGACACGACATGCAGGTACAAGGCAGGATGGACAGTAAATCTAGATACATATATAAGCTCACTAGCACTAAAATTGTACAATGATGTTGAAAGTTGAAAGGTGATGAAAGTGCCTAGCAATCTACCACTAAATTTCAATCCTACCTGGGACAATATCTAATATTATATGAGTCTATGAGTTTTTTCTGGTTTTCTTCACTATCAAATTTTGTAAAGTCTTCAAGTTTACAGTTTCAATGTAAAATACCAACAAAACTGTAACTACTTTACAAATTTTATTGATATTAGGAACGCTTCCTAAGTAAAAGAGGACCTTCATACTACTAAGTCTGAGAACTTCTTTAAAGAAATCTTCTGAGATGAACTGACCTTTAGGGAATCATAATGCTCCTCTCGTATCTCCTCATATTCTTCACTAATCTCTTCAACAAAGTCCTCCTTGTTATCATCGTCCAACAGAGATGAACACTGAAATCATACAAAGTACTTTATATATATATGTAAACCACTTCAATACACAAGGCAATGATCCCAGAGAGATATTGGCATTTATTATTTTTCTGGATTTTTTGCCACTTCTCATTGGTCAAAAACACGCCACGTGATCACCAATAAAAACTATGTTGCACGATTTTCCGGAAGTAGTTTATAGAAAAAGTATATTGCACGGTTATTTTTAGATAACATTATCGTCTACGTTACCAAAACACTAAGTGTTTCTGGCGCTTTGAAACAAACGCTTTGATGACCTGAGTTTGAAGCGTAATCAAAAAATGTGACAGACGACGTTGATTGTTTCGGTTTCTAACAAAGATAATGATGACTTCCAACTGATAACTACAGTTTAAGCTTTTAAATTTTCAACATAAACACGGTAGAAGAGTAAGAAATAATCGAATAACATTCATTAAGCATCTAGACCCATTTAATAGTGAATACGTTTGATGCTTATTTTTAAAATTCCACTTAGGCTAGTTACAACATTACTTGTAGGTCTAGGCTAATCCTACTGTATGTATACGATTTTTTTTTACGGAATGGACTACTAAGCATAGGAGAATGTATCTTATGTCAATCTGAATCTTTTAATATATGTTTGACGTCGAAGTGGATTATTTCAACGGAGAATAAACTATACATTTTATTGACTGTGTCCTTAAGACATGGAGCTACATGTATAATGGAGTACATGTACATGTATGCAATTTACAAACTCGCATGCACCGCGTCCATGTAATAAAAGCGTGAAGTGCATCAATTGATACTGTTTCCTGATGTTGTTTTTAAATTATACTTGTTGCAAAATCGTAAGATTGTAACTGTCATCACAAAGCAGAATTTACAATGCGATGCTTATTTTAAATTACATGTAGTTTCACACTTATTTCTAAATGTAAAAAATCCAGAAAAATAATAAAACAATTATAGCATTTTGATTTCGGTCAATACATGGTTATATTGACCACAGAAAAAATATTGACCTCGGACTACGTCCTCGGTCAATATTTTTTCTTTGGTCGATATAACCATGTATCCACCTCATCAAAATGCTATATTTGTATATCATCACTGAAATAATGTTAATTTGTTCAATCACATACTTAAGTGTAGCATTTTCCTTCTTCCTTCAGAGGAGAAAAACATTAATTGACTATATTTTGTAATATGGCAATGGATACATTTTTCCAGATACATGGATTTAGAATTTACTATTTGAGTTATTATATACAATCCAACCTTCATCTACTCACCACCACAACACTTTTAGAAGCATCCAGAACATGGATAGTTGGAGACTTGTATCGGGGTGCAATCTTCACAGCTGTGTGGGTTCTGTGTATAGAAATCAGTTACATATCCAGTATAATCTGGCTTACTTCCTGTAATAGTTTTCAGAATAAGAAAACTAAAGAAGCAAGAGAAAAAACAACATGTGGCTTAACCCTGGCATCCAAATCAAAGTAAGAGAAAGTGAGTTAATTACTACTATGTGCTACCTGATCACCCATAATATAATCAATATCGGACATTAAAGGCCCACTACATTTCAGAAATAAAAAAAATAAAGTTTCTTAAAAACAATAATAACATAAGAATGTATATATAGATGGCCTAAGATGAGGTTACAACAACAAACAAATGCAAGATTTCCTGTGTAATATATGTTAATAGTGAAGATTCATATAGCTGTTTTGCTGTCTGGCGCAGTGAAAGTCAACTAACGCGAAGTGATTAGGACGACGGCCGGAACATAAGATGATCCGCGTTATGAAAATTTTCCGATAAGTTTATTTAAATTGTTCAGGAGCTGATGATAAGTGCATTATTAACAGAAAGCTGATAACTTTTGCGACACTACAAAATTATCAATCTCGTTTTGCATTCCCATTTTAAAAATCAAAAGCTGTTTCTGAAAGGTAGTGGGCCTTTAAAAGAAAGTCTCAATAGTAATTGCAATGAAAAATCACTGATGAAATATGTCTAATATAGTTGAGATCTGGGTTAGATTCCATGTAGAAGTTTATTTATAAATATTTTTTTATATACATATTTCTAAATTTAGATATCAACCAACCTTGAAGTGGTGGCGCCACCTATAAGTAAAGGGACTTGCATGCCGATCCTGTCCATCTCCTTGGCAACGTAAATCATCTCGTCGAGGGAGGGTGTGATCAGTCCTGATAGGCCAATGATATCTGTACAACATATATAATACTGATTTTATTTGACCCACTTTAAGTAACACAGTATAATTTCATCCATGGTATCATTAATAAGTTCACAAGCCTGCAGATGAAGAATCCAAAAACATAAAAACTCAAAAGACTTAATTAATATATAAATTTCTTTTATGTGAGCATTATATTAAGTTGGTGATGTTATGTTACCTGCTTTTTCTTTCATCGCAGTTTCTAGAATCTTTTCACATGGGGTCATCACTCCAAGGTCAATCACTCTGTAAAATACATAGATATGTTATCATTATAAAAATAATATTAATACAAATATTCAATATTGTATAAATATATCAAGCTTTGTTTTGATTATTCCTTGTCACATTACAGTTCATATCAAAATACATATCATACAAATTGATAACCTTAAGGCAACTAAATATGACCCATAGGCTATTTCACATAAATTAACATATCATACCTACCTGTAGTTATTACAGCCTAATACCACGCCAACAATGTTTTTACCAATGTCATGGACGTCTCCCTTCACTGTTGCCAAGACAACCGTTCCAACGTAGGCATCAGCCTGAGTAGGTAACATTTCATAAGTAATTTTGGTACCAATTTACAACAGATTAGAAATTGTTAACGTTATGGTTTACCTAACTGAACTGTTATCTATTATTTAATTGATCATTATCTTTACCGAAGACATTTTAAAAGACGTCGTATTTTCCGGAGTATAAGTCGCGACTTTTTCTCTGAAAATCGACAGTGCGACCTATACACCAGTGTGACTTACGTGGTAACCTCATCCTAATCTTGTCCTTAAGCATTTGTCACATTCAAAGTGCAAAAACATGTATATAAATAGAAGATTTACAATACCAAGGCAATGCAAAGTAAACTCAATGAAATCACAACAATATTTCCCGTAAAAATAACAAAATTGTTAGTCCAATAACAGTATTTTTACAATGAAATTTTAAAATTTGATTTTTTTTAATTTAACATGCACAATACTGACTATGTTATCAACTCCTCCTGTGGTGGCCAGCTTCTCCTGTCGTTCCTTCTCCATGAATGGAATTAGATGAGCTACAGCCTTCTTCATCACACGGGCGGATTTAATTACCTGTGGCAGGAACATCTTTCCTGCCCCGAACAGATCTCCAACCACACTCATTCCCTAAAACAATTCAATTTTGCCATGTAATAATATTGATTTAATCATATATCAATATTATAATTATAACTTTTGATTTTAAAGGAACCCATAACACTTCATCAAATTCCATTAAGTTTTGTTGCTACATATACACAAAGCAAGGTTTGCCATAGTTAATTGAGTTTTTTCTCATCATTTCTTCACAACTTCTGTGCTTCATCCTTCATGTAATTACATCATACTCTATGATAAATCATTTAACCAACTTGCATTAATGTACAGGGGTAATGTTTTACCTTCATGAGTGGACCTTCGATGACATTGAGCGGCCTTGGGTACAGGTCTGTATTCCTTCTGGCTTCTTCCGTATCATCTACCACGTATTTATCTATACCCTGTGGTAGTTAGTTATTAAAACATTAATCATCTATACCCTGAGATGACCAGATATTAGAAAGTTAATCATTCACCACGTATTTATCAATACCCTGTGGTGACCAGATAAAGAACGTTAATCATCTACCACATATTTATCTAGACCCCGTGGTGACCAGATATTAGAACATTAATCATCTACCAAATATTTATCTAGACCCTGTGGTGACCAGATATTAGAAGGTTAATCGTCTACCATGAATTTATCTAGACCCTGTGGTGACCAGATATTAGAACGTTAATCATCTTCCATGTATTTATCTATACCCTGTGGTGACCAGATATTAGAACGTTAATCATCTACCATGTATTTATCTAGACTCTGTAGTGACCAGATATTAGTACGTTAATCTTATCTATACCCTATGGTGACAAGATATTAGAACATTAATCATCTACCACGTTTTTATCTATACCATGTGGTGACCAGATATGAGAACATTAGTCATCTACCACATATTTATCTAGACTCTATGGTGACCAGATATTAGAACATTAATCATCTAACAAAAATTTATCTAGTCCCTGTGATGACCAGATATTAGAAGGTTAATCATTTACCACATATTTATCTAGACCCCGTGGTGACCAGATATTAGAACATTTATATATATAATCATCTAACAAATATTTATCTATACCCTGTGGTGACCAGATATTAGAACGTTAATCATCTACCGTGTATTTATTTATACCCTGTGGTCACCAGATATTAGAACGTTAATCATCTACTACATATCTATCTATACCCTGTGGTGACCAGATATTAGAACGAACGTTAATCATCTACCACAAATTTATCTAAACCCTCTGGTGACAAGATATTAGAACGTTAATCATCACCACAGGGTCTAGATAAATTCATGGTAGATGTTTAACGTTCTACAATCTTGTCATCATAGGGTCTAGATAAATATGTGGTAGATGATTAATGTTCTAATATCTGGTCACCACAGGGTTTAGATAAATATGTTAGATGATTAATGTTCTAACAAATATTTATCTAGACCCTGTGATGACCAGATATATTAGAATGTTAATCGTCTACCATGAATTTATCTAGACCCTGTGGTGACCAGATATTAGAACGTTAATCATCTTCCATGTATTTATCTATACCCTGTGGTGACCAGATATTAGAACGTTAATCATCTACCATGTATTTATCTAGACCCTGTGGTGACCAGATATTAGAACGTTAATCATCTTCCATGTATTTATCTATACCCTGTGATGACCAGATATTAGAGCGTTAATCATCTACCACGTATTTATCTATACCCTGTGGTGACCAGATATTAGAATGTTAATCATCTTCCATGTATTTATCTATACCCTGTGGTGACCAGATATTAGAACGTTAATCATCTACCATGTATTTATCTAGACTCTGTAGTGACCAGATATTAGTACTTTAATCTTATCTATACCCTATGGTGACCAGATATTAGAACATTAATCATCTACCACGTATTTATCTATACCATGTGTTGCCCAGATATTAGAAGGTTAATCATCTACCACATATTTATCTAGACCCTGTGGTGACCAGATATATTAGAATGTTAATCGTCTACCATGAATTTATCTAGACCCTGTGGTGACCAGATATTAGAACGTTAATCATCTTCCATGTATTTATCTATACCCTGTGGTGACCAGATATTAGAACGTTAATCATCTATAGGCTACCATGTATTTATTTATACCCTGTGGTCACCAGATATTAGAACGTTAATCATCTACTACATTTTTATCTAAACCCTGTGGTGACCAGATATTAGAACATTAATCATCTACCACATATTTATCTAGACCCTATGATGACCAGATATTAGAACGTTAATCATCTACCATGAATTTATCTAGACCCTGTGGTGACTAGATATTAGAACGTTAATCATCTTCCATGTATTTATCTATACCCTGTGGTGACCAGATATTAGAACGTTAATCTTCTACCACGTATTTGTCTAGACCCTGTGGTGACCAGATATTAGAACGTTTATCATCTTCCATGTATTTATCAATTCCATATGGTGACCAGATATGAGAACGTTAATCATCTACCACGTATTATCTAGACCCTGTGGTCACCAGATATTAAAACGTTAATCATCTACCACGTATTTATAGAACGTTAATCATCGACCACATATTTATCTAGACCCTGTGGTGACCAGATATTAGAACATTAATCATCTACCACATATTTATCTAGACCCTGTGGTGACCAGACGTTAGAACATTTTGTCTACCATGTATCTATCTATGCCATGTGGTGGTCAGATATTACAATATCATCACACATGTACATACCACAATACATTGTGAAGCATTTTGATAATAATAAGTATCAGTATTAGTAAATTATTGCATTGTTCCTTAAGATTCATGAAAACTTCACTCGATTTTAAAAACTTCCATTATGATGTATACATGCATATTTCTTAGTCATTGTTGTTCATGAATTTAAATACATGTGGATGTGTAGGTGACCGACAAAATAAGGGTAAAACTAAAGCTGTGAGCAAATATCAAATTGATACCTCCCACTAACCCTATTTGAGACCATGGCAACAAAATGTTGTTTTCTTTTTGCTTGTTTTTTACAGTCATTATATCTGTTTTTCCTCAAAACTTCAGCCCACCAATGATTCATAAACAAATTTCCATAGCAACCAAATTACATATTAAGGAGATTTTAAAAACTGTAACGATTGTAATTGTCACACTTGAAAAAAACCCTTTATATAGTAATCTTAAGCTTAATTGGACAATATATAAATTTTGACAAATCAGAACCCTCGGTTATGTTTCCATGTTATAGAAATGAGTAATGTACCCTATGTCAAGTTATAGAAATCTTTATAGCAAGCAGTAAAGTATGGTTTATTATCAATGAACTGCTGTTGCTGTCCATGAGAATATCAGAATAAATAATAGTTTTGCTGTTATTCATGCGCTTAACATACCAGGTTGAATTGAACTATTATGATAGCATAACTGGGTAGTAGATAGGACGACACTTTCTAATGTAATAAAGACTAAATTTTACCTTTACAAGAGAGAATGACAGTCTCTCTTCTACTGGCTTGGTTCTCCATTCATCACTGACTACACCCTTTTTAGCGTCTGCACTCATACTCTTTAAAATATGAAAATAAAACCTTAAAACACTAACCCTATAGGAAACACCGAACACACTCAGACAACAATCTGAATAAAATCATTAATGGTATTGTTACCACATTACTTTACAACTATTCATGTACAAAAGTCAGGATTATGTTGACTAGTTTTGAATTATTAGCCAATCAGTGCATTACTTGTACATGTGATTTTTTGTTTTGTTGATACTTCAGATGCTCATACTACATTGTAAGATATAAGCCATTCATATTCAATTTTAAAACATTTTATCAATGTAATACTACAACTTTAAGGTATTTTACCAATGTAATACTACAACTTTAAGGTATTTTACCAATGTAATACTACAATTGTAAGGTATTTTATCAATATAATACTACAACTTTAAGGTATTCTACCAATGTAATATTCCCAGTACCAATTTCCAAAAAGATGCTGATGAAACTGGTAATTATTTCAAAATCATTGGTCCTCAAACAGATGCAGTTGAGAAAACGGGGTTCGAATAAATTGGCCATAATTTATTCTTACTATTTTCATTATTTCATAAATATTCTTAGTTAAACTAATCTTGTAAAATCAAAATTTATAATTATATTCCAGTAAAATTCAAACATACCTGAGCGTAGGCAAGAAGCTTCTCTGTTCCATCTGGGTCTTTGTTCCACAGAAGATTTTCACACAACTCCAGTAACTCTTTGTTAATGTCATCATACACAGGAAGACAGCCTGCATTCACAATCCCCATGTCAAGCCCTTTCTGTGTACAAAATATAATTCACAGCTTGTTGTAAGTGTACCTAAATCAGATGTAATCTAGTGTTGGGTGTCATTTTGAAAAAATCTTAAATATAGCTGATACCATGTGACATAAACTTGAAACATTTCACTATATATGCTTCCATATTTTATATGTATGAATGTAAGAATTACCAGATGGCAGCTGTATTAAGCTTTAGGATTTTTAAAATGCAGCACAAACCTTGATGGCATGGTAAAGAAAGACACTGTGCATGGCTTCTCTTACAGCTTCCATCCCTCGGAAGGAGAAGGAGAAATTTGATACTCCCCCACTCACACGGGCTCCTCGTAAATGTTTCTGTCACAAATATGAATACATGTATATTGTAATAAAATTGTAGTCAAGATTCAAATAAATTAACTGAAAAGAAAAACCAAATGTACAGAGTTGTAAGAAAACTAAAGCACACATGTATCTGAATGAGTGTTTTGGATGACTTAAAAGTTTTGTTTCACTGAGATCATTCACCACTCCGTCTCGATAAGATCCAGGTTATATATCACAATCTCAAGTGATAATTATAATTGAATGTTGACATATAGCACTACCAGCTGTTATCATATAAACTGTATTTATTTAACAACAATTAGGAAGTAGGTTTTACAAAGTCACATAAATCACACAGCAGAATCGCAGGAGTCCTAAGGGGGAGGAATTTTGAATTCCTTGGGAAATTTGTGTGATCAAGAAACTGACCCTATACAATTCAAGGTAGTAATTAACACATCAAGCTTTAGAAGCATAATCAAATATGTCTATCAAATAAATCCGACTTCCAATCATATGATTTTTCCCAAATGAGATACTTATAGCCTTTCCAAATACTTCTTATGAAAATCCTGTAGCTGCCACTGAGTTACCTACCTTTATTTCAGCTGCGGCCTCTATAAAGCTGATACCATATGTATTGTGTTCCTCGATACCTGTGGCTATAGTGAGTATATTAGGGTCAAAGATGATGTCATTCCTGTTGAACTTCACCTTGTTGACTAGAATGTCATAGGATCTTTTACAAATATCAAACTTCCGTTGAGAGTCAGTAGCCTGAAAATTATTCACAATAATTTATGTAATCTAACAAAATCACAAGCTGTATACAGTTGTCATGTACATGATAAACACCCACAAATGTAATCATATGATGGCTTATTCAATAGTCTATTAATGCTCTAATAATCATCAAAACTTGATGTTCTATGATTTCTATAAACTCAACAATCATCAATTCAAATAAAAACAAGTAAATTCGTGGAATTTCCATCCCCCGCTTTCAAACATTTGTAGTAAATTAAAGGGCCATAATTCTGGAAAATAACATCCGCTGAAAGAGTTAATCGAACCTGGCCAGGCACTTTAAGCATTCAACCTTGTTACCAAGTTTGAAGGAAATTGGTTAATATTTATTACAGTTATTGTACAGAAGAGGTAGAAACTGATATATTTTTTTTTATTTAAGCAAAGGGCCATAACTCTATAAGCTAAATAAGGTCCGTTGAAAGTCGCGATCTAACTTGGCCGAGTCCTTAAGGCATTTAACCTTGTCATCAAGTTTGAAGAAAATCGGTTTACATTTGTTACTAGTTATTGCACGGAAACGAAGTGTTACAGACAGACAACCAAACCCAAATTAATATCCCCTGTTTCGGAGAAAGCAGGGGATAATAATAATCAATACCTATTAACTATACAATATGTAAGAATAGAATAGACATAGGTCAATTTAGATTTTAAATCAAGTACCTGTCCTTCCTCATCAAAAGCCATGATGACTACTGCAGCCCCATACCGCTTAACCTTCTTGGCCTTTTCTACAAAGTCCTGCACACCTTCCTTCAGACTAATACTGTTGACTATACACTTGCCCTGGGCACACTTCAGACCGGCCTCCACTACTGCGAAGTTAGATGAGTCGATACAGAGAGGGACCTGGAGAGTTAAAACCAATAAACATCAACTTGCACAACATGTACACAATACTAGATTTTCTGTTCAGGGAAAAAAGTGCAAAATGCAGTTTCTAGTCAATCAAAACTTTACACATTTCAGTCATGTGACTGAATCCCACTCCAGACAAGACTGTAGCTTCTAACTGATCACAGTTAGGGCTTAAGGAGACATCTAGATGCTTTCCTAAAGCTACGATGAGTAGATATTTTGCTGTCAGAGAAACTAAGTTTCATCTATCATTAACACATAGTGTCAAAGTCAAATAATGGAGACTACATAGAAATAAATTTCAGTTACAAAACAATTACTTCTTGTAGAAATTTATGCAATATCATAGAATATTTCCATAAGTATGCAATACAATGCTGTCACCGAAGTTCAATATGATGTCAATATAATATCCTTTTTATATTGCCTACTCACCTTAGATATATCAGGTTCAGAGGCAATAAGGTTGACAAATCTAGTCATGGCGGCACATCCATCCAGCATACCCTCGTCCATATTGATATCCAGAATCTGAGCTCCGTTTTCTACTTGTAACTTTGCTATTGACAATGCCTCCTGATGAAAACAGAGGATTCTTTTTTTTTGTCATTATCTTATGAATATGTATAAAGCTTAGAGCTATATCATCCTTTTCATATCTGCAGTTGCTTCTTCTTGGATGGCACTTTGAAGAAATATTGATTAAAAATTTATATCACAAACGAGAAAATATCAACCACATATTCCTTCCTTTTTAAAAGGTAAAGATGATGATTGAATTAAGAAGACAATATTCCATCATTTTTGGCAATAATCATCCTTGGTCTTGCAATTTTCCTACCTCGTAATCTCCATTTTTAATGAGCCTTGCAAACTTCCGTGATCCTGCCACATTACACCTCTCTCCAATGTTGACAAAGTTTGTATAGGGTCCAATATAGGCAGGTTCTAGACCTGTGGAATAGAAATTACATCAATATCTATTTAATAAGCCCTCATCTAAATATTATCCCTCTCCTTTTTGCAGACTATCAATAATCCAGAGTAAATGCAAGAAGTCATGGAAAAACACTCTCCCCAATACGGAAAAGTGTCAGCTTGTCAGCAAGAGGTGACTATTAAATTATTGTACTGAAGAGAACTTTGAGGATAAAAGGATAAATGTTCAAATACTTACTTCTGAATCAGGAAAATTGTTTGTTGGTATTAAAATATCCACCCACCTGACAATAACATGTATTCGTCGCGGAGGCCGTCTGGGGGAATTCTGGGTTTGTACTTTCCGACTTCCTCAGCAATTACCCTAACAACAAAGGCGCCAATGAGTCTAATGGAGGCAGTTTTCAGCGTTTCATTAAACTTGATATTACTTCTCCATTGTCTAACTCTACCTCTTTCAAAAACTTATAACAAAAAGACACAAACTGACAAAACGTTTCACCATCAATATATTAAAGTTAATTGATATATATATTTACAAATAATCACCAAATAGGAAAAAAAATGAACCAGGTAGTTACATTAAGCGGGTTGGAAGAACTTTTCAAATAAAACATTTTTATAATCTGTTCAAGCTGAATGTCTGAGCAGGTTAATAGCTATACTTATATTCTTACTTGGTGCTATAAACATTCTTACTTGATGTGTGTTGGGGTTGTACCACAGCATCCACCAACTATATTCAGCAGGCCATCTTTGGCAAATTCCTGCAACAGCCATTTTCCATTTCTTATACATATATAAATGCATATAATTTATGATATTAATCTGAAATAATCAACTATAATGCTTGTAATCTTTTTGAACCACTCCTTAATTGTCCCATGGGATTGACATTCTTCATCTCATAACTGCTGACTGAAAACAGTTCAATGTTTAAAGCATACATGGAATCAAAGTCTATAAAGAAAGGACATGCACATAGAACATTGCACAAGAAATTGGAAAAAAAATACTGAAAGACACTAAATAAATAATTTATCATGGTTGCCATGAGTATCTTACCTTTAATTGACTAGCCATCATCTCTGGAGTTTCATCATAGTCACCAAATGTATTGGGGAGTCCTGAAAATTCAATTGATCCCATTGATTTGAAAATGACAGTATGCTTCAACAACTTTTCCTAAGAAAACATTATTGACAAAAGATAGTGAAATACACTTATGCAGTGTAATAAGTGCATACATGCATATTACAGTAGTGCAGAATAATGAATTTGGAAGATGTAGAATTTAGTATCATTATAAAATAATCATGAAACATCATGATCTTCATGTAGACCTTAAAGTCTTTTGAATGTTGATCAGTCATTTTTTGTTAAGCTTGATTGAATTTTTTATGAAATGTTGCATACAGACAAAAAACACATAGGAAGTATTATATGTACAAAAACATTCTGATATGGTACCAGCACATTGAAATTATCTCAATTATTTAAAATAAGTCCACATCATTTTCACCAGTTGGTCTACGTAACAGAATTACCCACCTGCATTAGGGTAACATAGAACATAAGCCTCTGTGTTTTTGCTAACAGCCTCTATGAAGGGTCTCATCTCCATGGCTCCCAGGGCACAGTTAAGTCCCAGACACATGGGTTTGGCCTGTGACACACTGATAATGAAAGCTTCTGTTGTCTGGCCAGAGAGAGTTCGGCCACTTTTGTCAACAATTGTACCCGACACCTGAAATGATAATAATGTCAACCAGAAAAATGTTTTTGGAGAAAAGACTTTTTAACAGTGTCTTCAGCAGAATCAATGAAAACATCTAAAGGAGGTCTTAAAATTGAAAATTATACCGGGTAGTTTTCCATCTCCTAAAATCAGTCTAATGACTTTAATTTTTATCTGTATATTTCAACAATGTACTTACAAAAATTGGGCAACTTCTGTTCTCCTTCTCAAACAATTCTTCTATAGCAAATAAAGCTGCCTAGAAATTTCAATGATAAAAAAGATACTATTCAGATTTATTTTGAATAAAAGCAAGTTTTTGCCTACTTTCAAATGGTACCTTAACTGTAATATTTTATCACCGCATATATAGAGTGTAGAACAAGAAATAGGAGAGAGTGCTTATTTAATACTGGTCAAATGACAGTTGCAAGCCACGAATTGACATAAAACTGAACCAAAATTATCTCACATATAACAAGATATACAATGTATTTCATATATTAAATTCATCATATTGAAGAAAATGTCTTCATAAAAAAAAAAGTTTTTGTCTTCATGTCTTTGTACATGGAGAGTAGACATCATACAATCATGAGAATGGTTATTTGTATTATGGAATATATGTCACCTTTGAATTGGCTGTGTCAAATATTGTCTCTACCAACAAAACATCTGCTCCTCCTTCTAACAAACCCCGGGCCTGCTCAGTGTAGGCTGCTACTAGCTCATCAAATGCTGGAAAAATAGTCAGTAAAACGACACTGTACTAAACGTTGATTGTGGACCAGCAAACACCAATAGTTCTATCAGATTATTCTATGAATGAAGTGAAAATACATATATCTAAATGAGTGATAATTTCCATTCATTTTTTCCTTCTGTGAAATTGTATCTTCGCGATCTTGTTTTGAAACAAAAATCACGAAATTTAATAGCTGTGAAAGACAATTGGTTTACAGTATTATATGAATATTTATGTCATACCATAATTTATACGGGTATTGACACTTCACCATTAGAAAATAACTGGAATTGATTTTGAATGTGGTAGAATAAGGGTTTGTGTCATAAAATCAATAGTGTCTAGTGGCATACAACAGTCAAGGGCATTTGAGTGTGTGTATGATGGTTAAACTCAAATAGCAAATGTCATATACATTATACAGTCTGGTGTACAGGACATGTAATTATGGTCAGATGTGACAAGATTATTATTCATGTCAAAGGTCATTTTACTCATCTTCGACTGTAATGATACATACTGATGTTGCGGAACTCTGGTTTTTCTACAGAGGGAGAGATGGACAAAGTCCTATTGGTTGGTCCCATGGCTCCTGCCACATACCTAGGCACACCTGAAAAGATCAAATTATTATTAATTAAAGCATAAGATAACGTAGTTTATAAATGAACATTTGACAGAAAATCTATTTATATGTTGTCTTTGACACAAGCACTGACATATGTAATTTTACTAAAAGCTACAATAACAAATATTATAGGAGCGAAAGATCCATATAATACTCAGAATACCCTGCATATTTGTTATAATTTGGCCAATCTGATTAAAATACAGATCCTTATTATCACTACGTAAGATAGGAGGATCTGAGAAAAACCCATTAGGGGTCATGTCCAGGTGACCTTTGTAAATGGCCAATCAAATTGCTGCTGGCAAAATTTTGACAGTGAATTTCAGGGGACGAAATAGTTTGAAAATCTGTCAGAATTATTTCCGTGTACATAGTCATCTCGCCCACAGAGCACAATAAAGCTAATCGTATTGGTATGTTGGGGCGAAATGGCGTTGTCAATTGACAGAGCAACGTGCAGAAAATCCATTTGATCTGAATTACACGTGGTATAAAGGTCATCCGAACATGACCCTTAATCGGATTTTCTCAGATCCTCTATTGAACGGAGTGGTTATAAGGATCTGTATTTCAATCAGATTGTAATTTGACTTTCCATAAAAGGAAGTTAAAATTTCTTCATTACCGTAATATATGTTGTGGTTTCTCATGTATATTTATATTTTCTAATGTAACAGATATTCAATATAGTTTTGAATAATATACCATCAATTAATTAAAGTAAATAATTGTCTCTCTTAATTTATATATTGTAATTTACTTTCAATAAAACACATGTTTTGTATAATCACAAGATTTACAGTTGCAGTCTTAAAACTGTGCAAATTATCAATAACGGTTCTGCATTATGTGAAAGACTAAACATATATACATGTATATATCTTAAATTATCTAAAACAAAAATCTGGTTTTCAATCAAATTAATTACCTGTTCTTTTGGCAACATCATTACAAGCCCTCTTGGCAATCTTAGCTGCTTCACAATTCAAGCGAAATGTCTGAAAGTAAATATTTATATCTACATTGTATTTCCATCAGAAATTTCAAAATGTAAAATGTTTTGGTAAGGGGATTTGATTCAAATGAGTTTTTAAATGCATTACAATATTCTATATAATAGTAACAACTGAAATGCAAATCAAAGAACTCAAAGTACTGCAAATACAACACAACAGAAACAGAACAAGAGATCCCAGAGGGATCTTGGCGCCCACCAAAGAATGATCTATATCTGACAATGGAAAGATGGATCTTTTCTCTACTTTTTAAACTTTTTCAAACATACTACACATAAAATTTGAGACAGATCGCTTCAGTAGCTTTTGAGAAATAGCAGTAACAAACTTCAACTATCAAAATCCAAGATGGCTCCTTGGCGGCCATCTTGTCGATCAATCGGCCCCAAATCGCAATATGCACAACTAGGGCCCTAGGGGAACCTACATGTGAAATTTGAGAATGATCCATTCAATACTTTCTGAGAAATAGCGATATCAAACTTTTAACTATCAAAATCCAAGATGGCTCCTTGGCGACCATCTTCTTGATCAATCGGTCCTAAATCACAATATGCACAACTAGGGCCCTAGGGGAACCTACATGTGAAATTTGAGAAAGATCCATTCAATACTTTCTGAGAAATAGCGATGTCAAACTTTTAACTATCAAAATCCAAGATGGCTCCTTGGCGACCATCTTCTTGATCAATCGGTCCTAAATCACAATATGCACAACTAGGGCCCTAGGGGAACCTACATGTGAAATTTGAGAAAGATCCATTCAATACTTTCTGAGAAATAGCGATAACAAACTTTAAATATAAAAAACCAAGAAGGCTGCATGGCAGCAATCTTGTTGATCGATCGGTTCCATAACGCATTATGCACAACAAGATCCCTAGGGAAACGTACATATGAATTTTGAGACAGATCCCTTCATTACTATCTGAGAAATAGCGATAACAAACTTTGACTATCAAAATCCAAGATGGCGGCCTGGCAGCCATCTTGTTCACCGATTGGTCCAAAAATGCAGTATGCACAACTAGGCCCCTAGGGGAACCTACATATTAAATTTGAGAAAGATCCCTTCTGCACTTTTTGAGAAATATTGATATCAAACCTTAAAGATGCTCCACCGCTGACAAATGGTATTTTTTCACTATCAAAAACAGGAGCAGACGATATAGTATTTTTCTTCAGTTACAAAAGTTACTTACTTTACACCATTACCACCATTGAAAAGTTTGAGCTTCTAATTTTACTTCAAGTTTAAGATATGAAAAATAATTAATTGCATCCCGAAAAAATTCCGTGGCACTTTATCCTTTATGGAATGAAGTACTGATTGCGCATGCACCAAAGGCAAAATAAATTATCTTATATTATTTTTTGTGTTAATTCGACATATATATACAAGATTAATCACCAATTATTGTTCTAATGATGAATGCCATGTATGCTCTGTCGGCGGTGGAGCATCTTTAACTATCAAAATCCAAGATGGCCGCCTGGCGGCCATCTTGTTTATCCGATCAGCCTCAAAATCTGTATGGCACAACTAGGGACCAAGGGTACCCTCCATGTTAAGTTTGCACAAAATCCCTTCAATAGTTCTCAAGAAATATCGATAACAAACTTCAACTGCCAAAATCAAAGAGATTATTTCAAGAACATTCAACTGCCAAAATCAAAGATTATTTCAAGAACATTCAACTGATCATAGTGATCACAAAAAAACATATGTTTTGTTTAATATTTTTCTTGATTTTAAAATTTCCTACATGAAAATTACAAAGAAAACAAAAGTCTTCATTAAAATAAGTTTTTATCCAATACTTTTGTTTCTTATGTTGCACATACACTTATTTTGATAATTAAGAACATCTGATTAGTTTACTTCATAATTCTTAGGTCTTTAAGACTTAGATAGTAAGTGCAATTTGAATTATCATAAACAGAGATTATGTAATTGGATAGACAGCAGGCAACAGTTGGGGAGTACTGGCATAAGGTACAGTGATGACCTAGATGGGCTGTGTATTATATAACACTCTGTGTATTCAATACACACTCTGTGTGTTCTACCAATCAGAAAGCGGTCTTCCCATGAATGATTGGTCCAAAGTAATATTATTCAATGAATAGGAAATTTATGAATGGAAGTTTATGAATGAAATGGTTCAAGAGGTCACCACTAGATGTCATTGTAGGGCAAGTCCTACTCAGTCCTACACATCAATAGTAAACCGGATAGCAATAATACAAACGCTAGTCGTGTTGTATTAAAAAATAGCATGATAATGAAGAGAAGCTCACCAGATCCTCTGTGCCGTAGTCTGCTTGTGCTATCCTTGTACCACTGAATGTATTTGTCTCTACAAAGTCTGCTCCAGCTTCCAAGTAATCCTTCAAACATACAATAGTTATTAAATAAATTCAATCTTTGTTCTGATTTATGGGCTTATCATCCTTGTTCAGATTATAATCGAGCCTATAGGATACTAAGTAAATTCATGCAGAATTGTCAACCTTTTCACCACTTTCCGAGATTTACAGTGTAGAAAAAAGTTGTTTAAAATAAAAAAGTTATTGTACAATGTACTTATTATTTCAAGTCAAAACTAATGTAATAATATGAGAACGGTTTTATCTATAAATATCTAAGAGCTAATTATTAAAGGATTATAAATCCTGTACACATTTCATGTATATACTGTATGCATTCTGATTTATCGGAAGTAAAACAAAGTGAAGTAACTCTTATTATTAGTTATAGATAGGAATGCATTCACGAACAGTCTATTAATTTAATTACCAGGTAATTTTACAACAACAATGTATTATTATTAATTATCATAAAATTTCCCTTCTTTTTTTCTTTGTCAATCTAAGACATTAGTTTGGTTGTAATTCTATGCATATTAGTTCACAACTTTAGTAGATTATATGATAAGACTAAAACATCGAACTAATTATTTAGTTTGGTTTCATTAGTTTTATGTCCTGTGCCTATTAACAGTCAGGATCATGTAATTAATTCAGGGTGTGTCAAGTTTTATGGTGGTGGAAAACCGGAGAACCCAGAGAAAAACCACTCATCAGTACCTGGCAACTGCCCCACATGGGATTCAAATTAAACTCGCGACTCAGAGTAGGAGGGCTTGTGGTAATATGCTGGGACATCTTAATCCTTGACCACCAAGGTCCCTAAGAGCATTTATGAGATATATGGATAAAATCAAATAACAATGCACTGCATTTTTTATACACTTCACTGTGTGTTTTGTTAACATGCATTTTAAGCTTGAATATTATTTTTTTATGTATATAAGTCCATCATAAAATATCTAAGATGTTTAAATATTAATTTTATAATAACTCACTTTGTGTATCTGGTAAATAATATCTGGTTTTGTCAGACAAAGGATGTCATTGTTTCCTTTCAAAGATTTGGGATGGTTTATAAATTCTGAGCCTCTGAAATCCTCTTCTTCAAAACGATGTTGCTGTATCATGGTTCCCATCCCACCATCAAATATCATGATCCGTTCCTTCATTGTCTGCTGCAGCTGTTCATCTAATGGAGCTGAAATAGTTTTTATGACCTTTAGATCAATGGATAATCTATATACATATGTATATCACACTTGAAAAAGATTATATAATATGTTCACAATTATAAGGTGACCTTGACTTTGACTTCAACCAGTTTGTCTGATACATGACATTTTTTAATAATAAATTATCAATTGATGTGATAAATTGTTGATCACTTTTCCCGTTGAATATCATCTCCTGGTTTTTCAAGCATTATGATAAAGAGAATAGGACAATAAGAGCATTCAGAGTCAAAATTTTAGATAATTAACAAATTAAGTGTCTGAAAAGAAACCATATCAAAACAATTTAAAAGTGAACTCAATGATCTGTTGTAATTATTATTAGCAATCATCAATCTAATTATCAATTTTAGTTAAATCTATTGAAAGTTTTTTATACACAAAGTTAAAATGCTTGTAATAAGTAGCATGACAATCATTATATATATTAATATAACGGCAATGTTGGATAAACAGAAAGTAGAAAATTCTAAAAATAGCTACAGTACCACAACTACCATTCATAACAGTATTTCCTATTTAAATAACTGTACAGTAAGCATAGGGTTATCACCATTCAAGTTGTTTTTCAAACGACGCTGTCAGTCATTTAGCCTCACTTTTCATTGCTATGATTCAATTTAGCAAATTCTGACGAACCCTCAACAAACTTCTGTTGCAAGGGAGGTAACCGCTAATATTTCATAATTTGTTGACAAAAAGCAAGTGCACGAGAAAAAATAATTCTCATTATTATCAAATCAAACATATTAGATAAGCAATTAACAAACCAATAGACGAAATAGCGCCATCTGATAATGTCGGAGGCATGATGATGCTTCGTGACCCCTTGATTGCGTTTCGTGTGTAGAATTTATATTTACAAAACTTCCATCAGCTGGTCTCTTTCGATGTTCACACTTCGCGGCCTACCGACCAAATGCCGAATGATAGGAAATACCCATAATTCCCTACGTCTGTTCGGAGCATTCGGAATATATATTAGATAGATATGGAAATGATAAAGGAGACCCGAATGATATTTTGCGCAAGCGCATTAAAAAGGAAGTTACGTTGTTTGCTTCGTGGAGGTGCTTGTGTATTGCGGTGTTGTTTAGCGATTTTATTTGACAGATGAGGAGTTAGAAGTCAACTTTTCTCTCGATAAATTGATGTTATTATATAACTAGAAATAAGGACACTTAAAGAGGAAAGGTAAATATATCGAATCATTATAATGTAATAAATAAGCCCGACCTAGGCGTGTCGACTCCACCGGCTGTCAGATCAAAATAAGTGCAAATCGTGACTTGATAGACCATTTATCAGACATGATACAACATTCATGTACCGTAAAACTGACGTCAATTATGGCCATTTGACTATTTTCCATTTTTATATAATTAAGTGAATTAATCATAATGGAAAATTGTGGCTGATTTAGACGTACACAAGTTAGAAATTTATGATATGTATTGGAACAACTCTTCCAATGAAACCCGTATCTAAAAGGCTTAGTCAGATTCAGGTAATTTTGAGGAAATGATAGACCTGCATAGATATCGCATGGCGCTTCCTCATTTGTAGTTATGTTTAATTTTGTATATGATGAATATACTTCCACTAAACCGATCATTTATTACGAATGAAAAAAATGTTTTGTATGCTTTAAAGTTTAGTGTTTCTTTACTGTAGTATTATTGCATGTAGTTATATAGATATCTAGTTAAGTTATTGAACTTATAAAAAATGTAATAATTATTACAATACTATACTGTTCAGTGTGAGCGATCTGTTCAGGAGTCTGTCAAGGACAGTCTTTAATTAGTTGTATACAATGTATAAAAGGTGATGACCAACTGCAACATCTAGACCAACTAAACCAAATAAGTTTTTCCATTACCTGAATGAATATACATTTCAGTAGCCAGAGCACCTGGACTTGAACCATAATTGGGCCTCTAACTTCTACCAATTGAGCTTCCTGGTCACTAATTATCACATCTGTCCTTGTACATTGTAGCTACATGTGCAGTCATCAAATTCTGCTACAAGTACTTCTCCCTTTCTCTAAGTCTTCATCCAAAACACCATCATTGATATTCCAGGTGTTCTGATCACTTAAGATCTCTACACCCCTGGAAGGAGTGTCATGGTTAACCGAAAATACTGTTAACTGAAAAATTCAACCGTTCGGTTTGGTACGATAATTCTTAGTTTCGGTTCGGTTCAATAAAAAAATAACTGTCCTATAATACCTGTAATTTACGTGTATAAAGTGTATTGCAGATTATTTCATTTAAAATATGACGAAGTTGTTTGTCAGAATCCCGAGAAATACACCTGTTGACCGACATATATGTGTAACACATGTGCAAGTTCAGTCATTTAGAAGATCGTTTTTTGCTGTCTGCGGACATTTTTTTGCATATACATAATATCTAAATGATATATTTCACTTATTGTTTGATATTTCATAATTGATGATCTTTTTTATCATATTTTTTTTCGATAACAATCATGCAGAATATCGGCAGCTAAATCAAGCTGCCATTGTGTTGCCGATTGTAAACAATCCCGTTTGCGTTGGCCAATATTCCGTGAATTAAACCATTTTATGATTGAACATGCACCTGGTAAGTAATAATGTTTATCTTTATTATAATTCCAGTGCATGATACTTTTTAAACACTTTTTCTGAGATAATACAGATGTATTGATTTGCGGTAAAACTTAATTTTCACATGTCAATAATCACATAATAATGCGTCATGAATGATACGAGAAAAGTTTTAGTGACAAAATAATGTATTATAAAGGATACGAGGGCATATATCTCTGTGACTGATTAATGTGTCAATAGTACTGAAAGAGTTAAAAAGATAAGTAAATGATCAATTATGTTTTTTTCAAGATGTTCCACTGCTGACAGATCATAAATGATACTCAATATTTGAACAAAAATTGGTATTTAATCGTGTTATATGTCTAATTAAGACACAAAATGATATAAAATAATTAATTTATTTCTTTGCTGCATGCACTTTTAGAACTTCAATCTATACAGGATATAGTGCCGTGGATTATTTTTCAGGACGCAATTAATTATATGTTTTTAATTAGAAGTAAAATTTTGATATAGAAAAAAACATTTGTTGAAGTGATACACCATATTTAAATATCAAACAAATCTTGTTTTTGATAGAAAGTAGACTTAAATAGTGTTCAAGTAAGATTTGTCTGAACTGAACCGAAAAAACCGAAAACTGATCAAAAAAAAATTTAAACGGAACTGAGCTGAGAAAACATGAACCAGTGACATCCCTAACCCCAGGACTATCTCATAGTAAAACTGGAGGCAACAGAATAGAACAGGTAATTTAGTTATTTTATATACGTCAAAAAAGCCGTATAACGGTACACTGTGGTTGACTGTGTGGCTTTGATGTCAGGCGTCACTCTCTCTAGTCTTTAAAGGAAATCTTTGCTAGCCAGTGATTGGTCAAATGTTTTCCGCTGAGCTGCCTTCAATTTCACTATGAGATAGTTCAGGGGTGTAAAGATCGTACATGATTGGAAGCCCTGTAGTATTGAGGATACCCAAACACATAACTATTCACAAGTTTGCATCCTAGCTCTTCTAAGCATAGTCTATCCCAAGGGTTAAAACAAGGGAGAAGAAAATGCAGTAAACAGACAGGGGTTCAAGCAGGGTCCCCCAAACACTAACTGATTGAGCAATCTATAAGCTAGTCACCAGTGATGTTGTACCCAGATCAATTCCTCAAACATTAATTGATCTAACACTTATACCTGTACAAGGCTACATGCTCCATGTCTGATACTCCTCTTGGTTTACCTGTGGTTTTCTTAATCTATAAACACAAACTTAAAGAAGTATCAGCCCTACACATTCAGTAAAAAAAGGAAAACAACCAGAAAATGGCAGAAATTGAACTTTTTTGTACAATTTTTGACCAACATTAGCTCTACCAAGTTTAGCAAATGATCATAAACTTGTGAACTCATTTGAACTTGGAAAGTTGCATACAGTCAATTTAATTAACTGAGTACATATGCTATATAGTAGTCTGAATTCAATTTAATCCTGCACTGACCCACTCTGGCACAAATAGATTAAGGTAAAACAAGAGTTTGTATCACTTTCATATTCTCATTTCAGTTGAGGTTCATTTCTTTGTGATGTGACGTGCTGAATTCCAAATGATCGCTAGACGCAGGAGAGTCAACTCTGGGTCTGAAAATCATCAGGAACAAAACTACAACAACCATCATAGTGGGACCACTTTTGTAAGCGGGAGCCCATCATCGGCCCCAGCAGTACCTTTAGACGCAGAAATGTCGTGTCGAGACCGATCATCAGAATTTATGTCCGCTGTCAAACTATTGCAATCAAGACAGGTACAAAGAAGATATAATACTTGAAGTATAGAACTTAATATATACAGTAATGAAAGGCATGAGTCACTCGTATCTTGACTTGATTATGATCATAAGATTTTGACATATTACAATTAAGATCAAGAGTCTTTATATTCATATTCAATTTTGCGTTTATCTCACTGCAATTTTTGATGATCATGGTTACCTGAAAATGTCATGCTTGCCTGTATAATGATTTATTGACAATATAGTAATACATGTATCAGATATACTAAAGTATCTTGTAGTAGTATAGTTGTACTTCCACATTCCTGAAAATTCATAATGGACTGGTATACATCTTTGATTTAGAAGAGCCTATATGTGACTTCAGGGGTGATTGAGTTAATACTGTATCCTTAATAAGAATACTTTCTTTTATTTTACCATTTGCAGGGAAATGGAGTTCATCATCAGAGGCAAAACCATGCTCTCAGACAGAGAAGTGAATTCACACAAAAAGCTAAGTAAGTGCATATTAATGTTAAAAAGAAAACAAAAAAACTTTGATAATATTTGAGGAAGTGAATTTAATATAGTGAAACTTTCATATCTTCACTATTCCTCTTGACTGTCACCACCTTTTGTACTGATTTTGAATGTTAACTTTATTCCATTTATACTGGCAAGAAAATCATGCCAGTATTTTGCTTTAAATTATTTTTCATTTTTAGATACTTGAATTTTAGATAATGGATTATTATATTTTGTTTACAGAGGTGTGGGTAGAGATTTATCCAACACATTTTCAAAACTGGAAAAACTCACAATTCGTAAGTATCACAGTTTTATTTTCATCTCTGGCCTGATCTACTAGAAATTTGTTGCCATCTTGATGATTAAAATGAGACAAAATACTGGAGGAATAGACCAAAGGTTATGATCTTATGTTAGTTTTGTAGAAAAAACTTTTGGTGACCATTTTATATCAGGCTGTAGCGTAAGTGACATAATTAAAAATTTAAAGTAACGTTTGCTATTATCTGTTTATGGCTGTACATTTATGTTGTTTTCTTCACAGTATCATTTATGATTCACTGAGTTATTATATTTTCCTGTTTGTATTTTAGTGGCTAAGAGGAAATCACTATTTGATGACAAACCAATTGAGATACAGGAGCTGACCTATATTATAAAACAGGACATCACCAGTCTAAACAAACAGATCGCCAATTTGATGAGTCTGGCCCGATCACAGAGCTCACAAAATGGTCGCCACTTACAAAGTCATTCCAATACAGTTGTGGTATCGCTACAGGTAAATTGTCAACATTTGCAGAGATGATTTTAACATATATCTAATGCCTCCTGAATGTATTGAGTTGTATCCCTTTTCTTTATAGTTAACTTGAAGTTACAAAAAGACTTACTTCCCTTCTTACGATGTTAAAGATCAAGAAAAAAATTTGGCCAATACTGATATGAGAGAATTTCAGGGTTTTGAAGAAAATGGATGGTATTTTGCTCTATACTTCATTAGAAATATTTTCATCTATACATAATTCCACTTTGTATTCTTTTGGGATGTTTGATTGAAATGTGCACAAAATGTTAATCTTTTCTTTTCTTATTTTCAGTCAAAATTGGCTTCAATGTCTACAGACTTCAAACAAGTACTAGATGTACGAACAGAGGTAAGTTTGGCAATGATTGTATTTCTGGATATTACTTTATTTGCACAGCTCATATGTTGTAAAGTTATCATGATATAAAGCAAAACTCTAAAAAAAATGAAATCTGATTTTGGGATAAAAATTTGAGGAATCAGGAATTTTTTTATATTTATAATTTGCTTGTTTTAGTTGTAATTTTAACTTTTTGTACTTTAAAGAATCTGAAACATCAGAAGTCCAGACGAGAACAATTTTCACAGCCTGTAGGAGCCACACCTGTAGCATCAACAGGGTTTGGAGACCGAAGTGAGTGAAACTAGAGAATGATTCCCATATTCTCAAAACTTGTTTTATATGTTAGGAAATGATATAGAGTATTGTTTTCAGCAGAAATAAATTTGGTTTCTTCAATTATTTTTCATACATATGATTGCAATTTTTATTTGTTTAAAGTCACACTATACGGAACTATCAACAAAAAGTCAAGTTAGATTCGACCCCTGTATTCTTAGCATTTGTAGATGTAGTTGAAATTAAGTTATATCAAAGAATATTTACAATGATTTCTTAATAACTTTGGTACAGCAGTTGTTGAAAGTCAATACTTGTAAACATGCCTTCATTTTAAACTGGTCGTTATGATTATTGCTGAACGGAAGTCGGAAAGTTCATGACTCGTTCTCCAAAGAGTTTGGACAGACGTTACATAGTTACAGTGTCACATGATGTTCTCGGTAACAGAATTTCGACTTGTTTGACTAAATGGGACCCACCTAGCAATGTTTAATATTTATTTGATTTTTTTTATCAAAAGTTTCCGAATCATTATCGCTCATCTTTACTTCAATTTAGTCCTGTCTCTGCATGATTTACAACAGGATTTTTTTTCAAAATTCTTCTAAATCGCAAAGAAAAATCAGACCGATATGGATATTGGGACTTTAAGCCCTTAAAGTGATTTTTTTTAACATTCTGAAGCAAAATATATATTTCTTGTGGTTTAAAGATGAATAAGCTAATATCTGTCCAAACAAAAATTATCAATGAGAGTTATTCTTTTGGTGTTGTCTTTTTAACTGATTTGCCATGTGTCCTTGTAATACCTTGATTTGTTTGAAGGTCAGTCAGTCCTGTTACAAGATGAAGCCAATCACATGAATGGGTCAGCACAGGGCAGCGATTTCATTCTAAATATGGACGGGCAGTCAGTGGAAAAGTCGAAATATCAACAACAAATGCAAATCATTGAAGAGCAGGTAAGGGTGATGGCTTTTATTAAGTTCTTTTTAGCACTGATTTGATATAATATTTTGCATGTTTGATATATTGTTTGTCCCAAAGACAAACTCAGAATATATAATGGAGTCATATGTATTTGTATACATTTTAGATTCAGAATATCATGGAAGAAAATGTTTAATGATTGTACAACTGTTTGAGTTTCCTATTTCCATTTTATCTGAAATATATTATCAAGTGAATTTTTTGCTTTCAATGAGAATGGATAAAATGTTTATAGGAATAAGTCTTACCTCATACTATACCAATATCTTTAAAACAGTAATGTCTCTAACCTATTGGAGCAGTAACTGTTGATGACTGTTATCACATTGATAAATGTTTGTTTTTTAAGGATTCATATATACAAAGTCGAGCAGAGACGATGCAAAATATTGAGTCTACAATTGTGGAATTGGGATCTATATTTCAACAATTTGCACACATGGTAAAAGAGCAAGAAGAAACAGTTCGAAGGTAAAGATTGTCACGTCTTTTCTATTGTGGGCATTCCAGTCACTACATACAGATTTTATATGTGATCAAATGATGTGATGAAATTTCTTGAGAGTAGTACTGTAATAAAGTGTTTCAGTTTTAAAAAAATAGATTAGAAAAAGTTAAAAAAAAACCAAAACAACTTGATGTATTATATATATATATATTTCAGTGTAATAACCAGATATCTTTTATTTATAGAATTGATTCTAATGTTGAGGAAACGCAAATGAACGTGGAGGGAGCACACAGTGAAATTCTGAAGTATTTCCAGTCAGTGACTTCTAATCGGTGGTTAATGATTAAAATCTTCGGTGTGATCATTGTTTTCTTTATATTCTTCGTGGTGTTCATGGCATAAACGACACCTAGTGTTGTTTGTCTACAGAGGAAACAACAGAATTCTTGGATCAGGAGACACTGACCACAAAACCCCAGGGAGATTTGAAATGAGAAGATTGTGACTTTTAAAGACAGTAATTAATCTGGACGAACTTACCTGGAGTTTTAATGATCAGTGATAGCTCTAGAGGAATTTGCCTGGAGTTTAACTCTAGAGGAATTTACCCGGAGTTTAACTCTAGAGGAATTTACCTGGAGTTTAGCTCTAGAAGAATTTACCTGAAGTTTTGATGATCAGTGATAGCTCTAGAGGAATTTACCCGGAGTTTAACTCTAGAGGAATTTACCTGGAGTTTAGCTCTAGAAGAATTATAGCTCTTCAAACGTCTCTAACAATGAATTCATCAAACACTAAAGTACCAAACAAGGGAAGGATATAATGAATTTCTCCTCACCTTCACAAATGTGATGGAAGTGTTGCATGATTAATACAAACCGGACTACTTTCACTGGAGGTAAATCTTAAAAGTTTCAAATGAAGATGATGTCTGGAAAAAAACTCAGAAAGAGGGAAGCCAATTTATTGGATTTTAAGACATTTATTAAAATGATGTGCATTCATAGATGCACGATGATAGATGCACGACTAAAGCCGATACATTGAATAAGATATATTTATTGAGATTTGTGCATATAGAGTCACAGACATGTATGCAAGAAGTGTAGTCGATAGCAGTACACACTGGACCTCCGTGTCAAGTCTTGTACGGACGTTTCATTGTGCCAACAGGAGACTTGCTGGTCAATGTCCAGTGGGAGAGACTCTGTCCAGTGGTGTGATGATCATTGGTCAGCTGTACACTGTGATTAATTTGAAGGATGCCTTCTCATTGTAAGTTTATGGTGTCCAATTATTGATTTCAGATTTACTCATTGTTCTCAGAACAATGAAGAATGTAATCTTTTAAAAATTTGAAATTCAATGAGGAATAAAATGTGCAATCACTGACATTTAATGTTGTTGTATTCTTTGAATTATTAATACTTTACTTAAAGATGCTTCATTGCAGACAGAGCATAAACAATACTCGTCATTTGAACAATAATTAGTGTATAATCGTGTATATACATATGTCTAATTAACACAAAAAACAACAAGAAATAATTTATTTTCGCTTTCGGTGCAATTAATTATTTTTAATATTTTTATCTTGAAGTAAATGTAGAAGCTCAAACTTTTCAATGGTGGTAATGGTGTATAGTACATGTAAGTAACTTTTGTAACTGATAAAAAATACTAAATCGTGTGCCCCTGAAAAATCATTTGTCAGCGGTGGAGCATCTTTAATATATAATTTCTAAGGAGATACTACATTAGCACAGCTATCACATTATTAAAATCGACGAAAAGCTATTTACAGCACCACTATCTTTGGTGCAATTAGATTATATTTAATTACCTGTTTATATGGCCTAGCAACCATCTGTCATAATTTCGTTGAATCTTGTAGTGATGAGAAACAGAAGTCCATGTGATTCAAACAAATAAAGTCTGAAACAAGTTGTTGAAGGACGGCTTTGGTTACTTGGAATGAAACATGATAGGGTGATGGGGAAACCAATCGGACTGGCCCATGATAGCTTAAACAAAAAGGGAGAGTCTTTGGTTAAAGCATATTGGTTGCACTTTTTGTATGCCTAATGACTCGAGGATGTCTATTTTGCATTTGAGTTAAATATACTTCGAATGGCTCGTTTTCTGGAATAAATTGTTAAGTAATGATGAAAAATTAAGTAGTATTTTAATGAAATTAGCTCTTTGTCTGCAAGAAAATGGGACTTATTCCTTCAAGTGGATTAGCAAAATTAAGAGTATGTTTGATGAAACCGGTTTTTCATATATATTTGATAATAAAATTATCATTCCTAAGATGTTTTTCAAACACTATTTAAAACAAAGGCTCCAAGACCAGTTCATCCAAAACTGGTTTTCTGATGCACAGAACTCATCTAGAGGACAATACTATTTAATTTTTAAAACTGAATTTAAATTTGAGAAGTATTTGACAATATTGTACGAAAATAAAAGATTACAAATAACCAAAATACGTACCTGTAACTTAAAGTTTCCCATTGAAACAGGCTGATGGCGAAATATTCCTAAAGAAGAAAGACTTTGTAATATGTGCTTGGAACATGTTGGAAATGAGTTTTGTTATTTGTTCGTTTGTAATAATGCTATTTTCCAAAATTTGCAAAGAAAGTATATTCCAAACTACTTCTGAATTAACCTAAATTATAATAAGATGAAAGGTTTGCTATTAGTTTGTAATAAGAGTGTCCTAAATGGGCTCCCTTTTTCTTAAAAAACCCCCTTAATCCTCTACTATTATCATAATAATGATGCTACTATAAAATCAAAATATTCCACATTTATCATTTAGGGTATTTTTTTCTTATTGAACCATGAATGAAATATTAATACTTTGTGTTTCATACGTGTTGTATGTACAAATGTTGAGAGTAATTGCTATATAATAATGTTATATACATATACTTGTCTATCCTGTCATGCCTATACACTTGTATTTGTTTTATCCCTCATGTTACACATTATAATGTGTCTGGGTGTAAAATAAAATCGTTGAAATCGTTGATATTTCCAAACCTTACATCCTATTTTGTTAAAACAATAGTTAGCACATCAATAATTAACTTCATTATACTTTGTCAAACAGCATGTTTATGTAAAATGTTTTAAAGGTGATCAACACCTTTTAGAAGGCGCAAAGAATTGGATACTGTAAAGTAAATAACTAAGAGAAGTACAATTCATGTCAAATGTAGATGTCACTCTTATCTAGTTAAACGTAGTTTGTTTCAAAATTTAATGAAGTTGTGTCTTTTTAGGTCATCTGACCCGAAGGGTCAGGATGACCTATTGTCATCATGCACCGTCCGTCGTCGTGCGCCGTGCGCCGTGCGCCGTCCGCCGTGCGCCGTGCGTAAACTTTTTAGGTCATCTGACCGAAGGTCAGGATGACCTATTGTCATCGTGTTTCGTCCGTCGTCGTGCGCCGTCCGCCGTGCGCCGTGCGCCGTCCGCCGTGCGCCGTCCGCCGTGCGTCGTGCGTAAGACTATTTATACAAAAGCCTACTCCTCCTTCATCCTTTGATGGATTTCATCCATATTTGGTTTGAAGCATCATTAGGGAAGGACAATCATATTTTATATAAATGAGCCTGGTCCGACCCCTAGGGGCTGAGGGGTGGGGCACCAAAAGGGCAAATTTTCTTATTTTAAGCTTTAAAATCCTACTCCTCCTTCATCCTTGGATGGATTTCATCCATATTTGGTGTGAAACTTCATTGGGGAAGGACAATCATATTTTATATAAATGAGCTTGGTCCGACCCCTAGGGTCAGAGGGGCAGGGCCTCAAAAGGGCAAATTTTCTTAATTTTAGCTTTAAAATCCTACTCCTCCTTCATCCTTGGATGGATTTCATCCATATTTGGTGTGAAACTTCATTAGGGAAGGACAATCATATTTTATATAAATGAGCCTGGTCCGACCCCTAGGGGCTGAGGGGCGGGGCCACAAAAGGGCAAATTTTCTTATTTTAAGCTTTAAAATCCTACTCCTCCTTCATCCTTGGATGGATTTCATCCATATTTGGTTTGAAACATCATTGGGGAAGGACAATCATATTTTATATAAATGAGCCTGGTCCGACCCCTAGGGGCTGAGGGGTGGGGCCCCAAAAGGGCAAATTTTTCTTATTTTAGCTTTAAAATCCTACTCCTCCTTCATCCTTGGATGGATTTCATCCATATTTAGTGTGAAACATCATTAGGTAAGGACATTCATATTTTATATATTTGAGATAGGTGTGACCCCTAGGGGCTGAGGGGTGGGGCCCCAAAAGGGCGAATTTTCTTATTTTAAGCTTTAAAATCCTACTCCTCCTTCATCCTTGGATGGATTTCATCCATATTTGGTGTGAAACATTATTGATGAAGGACAATCATATTTTATATAAATGAGCCTGGTCCGACCCCTAGGGGCAGAAGGGGGGGCCACAAAAGGGCAAATTTTCTTAATTTTAGCTTTAAAATCCTACTCCTCCTTCATCCTTGGATGGATTTCATCCATATTTGGTTTGAAACATCATTGGGGAAGGACAATCATATTTTATATAAATGAGCCTGGTCCGACCCCTAGGGGCTGAGGGGTGGGGCCCCAAAAGGGCAAATTTTCTTAATTTAAGCTTTAAAATCCTACTCCTCCTTCATCCTTGGATGGATTTCATCCATATTTGGTGTGAAACATCATTGGGGAAGGACAATCATATTTTATATAAATGAGCTTGGTCCGACCCCTAGGGGCTGAGGGGTGGGGCCCCAAAAGGGCAAATTTTCTTAATTTTAGCTTTAAAATCCTACTCCTCCTTCATCCTTGGATGGATTTCATCCATATTTGGTGTAAAACATCATTGGGGAAGGACAATCATATTTTGTATAAATGAGCCTGGTCCGACCCCTAGGGGCTGCGGGATGGGGCCTCAAAAGGGCAAATTTTCTTAATTTTAGCTTTAAAATCCTACTCCCCCTTCATCCTTGGATGGATTTCATCTATATTTGGTGTAAAATATCATTGGGGAAGGACAATCATATTTTATATAAATGAGCCTGGTCCGACCCCTAGGGGCTGAGGGGTAGGGCCCAAAAGGCAAAAAGGCAAATTTTCTTCATTTTAGCTTTAAAATCCTACTTCTCCTCTTCATCCTTGGATGGATTTCATCCATATTTGGTGTGAATTAACATTATTTGGGACGGACAATCATATTTTATATAAATGAGCGTGGTCCAACCCCTAGGTGCAGAGGGGTGGGGGCCCCCAAAGGGCAAATTTTCTTTATTTTAAGCTTTAAAATCCTACTCCTCCTTCATCCTTGGATGGATTTCATCTATATTTAGTGTAAAACATTGTTGGGGAAGGATAATCATATTTGATGTAAATGAGCGTGGTCCAACCCCTAGGGGCTGAGAGGTGGGGCCCCAAATGGGGAAATTTTCTTAATTTTAGCTTTAAAATCCTACTCCTCCTTCATCCTTGGATGGATTTCATCTATATTTAGTGTAAAACATTATTGGGGAAGGATAATCATATTTGATGTAAATGAGCGTGGTCCAACCCCTAGGGGCTGAGGTGGGGCCCCAAATGGGGAAATTTTCTTAATTTTAGCTTTAAAGTCCTACTCCTCCTTCTATATTCAATTATATTTTATATAAATGAGTCTGGTCTGAACCCTAGGAACTGAGGGGTGGGGCCCCAAAAGGGCAAATTTTCTTAATTTTAGCTGGCTCACTTCCTGTTTTAAGGTTTCAGTCTCCGATCTCAATAAAAATTGGTCTATAGGGGTTTTAATTGATGCCGAACAACATGCAAACATTTTCGTAAAGATCTTGGTATTCCAAGATGGCCGCTGGCCCACTTCCTGTTTTAAGGTTTCAGTCTCCGATCTCAATGAAAATTGGTCTATAGGGGTTTTAATTGATGCCGAACAACATGCAAACATTTTCGTAAAGATTTTGGTATTCCAAGATGGCCACTGGCCCACTTCCTGTTTTAAGGTTTCAGTCTCCGATCTCAATGAAAATTGGTCTATAGGGGTTTTAATTGATGCTGAACAACATGCAAACATTTTCGTAAAGATTTTGGTATTCCAAGATGGTCGCTGGCCCACTTCCTGTTTTAAGGTTTCAGTCTCCGATCTCAATGAAAATTGGTCTATAGGGGTTTTAATTGATGCCGAACAACATGCAAACATTTTCGTAAAGATCTTGGTATTCCAAGATGGCCGCTGGCCCACTTCCTGTTTTAAGGTTTCAGTCTCCGATCTCAATGAAAATTGGTCTATAGTGGTTTTAATTGATTCAGAAGGGGGAACTTTAGGTAAGGACAATCATATTTTATAAAGGACCGAGGTAAGACCCATGGGGATAGTATGACCGAGGTCCAAAATGGGAGCTTTGCTGAAATGGCTTTAAAATCTGACTCCTCCTTATATTAATCCTTGAATGGGTTTCGACCATATTTGGATGAAGGGCTACCAAGTTTGTTCAACAAATGACATTTACCTTTTTCAGAGAAACTTACATATTCAACTAGGGAGTTCCTTGTATTGTTTATATTAATCGTTAACCAATACTTTATACTGTGACTTTGTTGTTTTGTGCCATGAGTCAGATGACCGTTAAGGCCCATGGGCCTCTTGTTTTTATCAAAAGTTTCCGAATCATTATCGCTCATCTTGACTTCAATTTAGTCCTGTCTCTGCATGATTTACAACAGGATTTTTTTTTTCAAAATTCTTCTAAATCGCAAAGAGGATATTGGGACTTTAAGCCCTTAAAGTGATTTTTTTTTACATTCTGAAGCAAAATATATATTTCTTGTGGTTTAAAGATGAATAAGCTAATATCTGTCCAAACAAAAATTATCAATGAGAGTTATTCTTTTGGTGTTGTCTTTTTAACTGATTTGCCATGTGTCCTTGTAATACCTTGATTTGTTTGAAGGTCAGTCAGTCCTGTTACAAGATGAAGCCAATCACATGAATGGGTCAGCACAGGGCAGCGATTTCATTCTAAATATGGACGGGCAGTCAGTAGAAAAGTCGAAATATCAACAACAAATGCAAATCATTGAAGAGCAGGTAAGGGTGATGGCTTTTATTAAGTTCTTTTTAGCACTGATTTGATATAATATTTTGCATGTTTGATATATTGTTTGTCCCAAAGACAAACTCAGAATATATAATGGAGTCATATGTATTTGTATACATTTTAGATTCAGAATATCATGGAAGAAAATGTTTAATGATTGTACAACTGTTTGAGTTTCCTATTTCCATTTTATCTGAAGTATATTATCAAGTGAATTTTTTGCTTTCAATGAGAATGGATAAAATGTTTATAGGAATAAGTCTTACCTCATACTATACCAATATCTTTAAAACAGTAATGTCTCTAACCTATTGGAGCAGTAACTGTTGATGACTGTTATCACATTTATAAATGTTTGTTTTTTAAGGATTCATATATACAAAGTCGAGCAGAGACGATGCAAAATATTGAGTCTACAATTGTGGAATTGGGATCTATATTTCAACAATTTGCACACATGGTAAAAGAGCAAGAAGAAACAGTTCGAAGGTAAAGATTGTCACGTCTTTTCTATTGTGGGCATTCCAGTCACTACATACAGATTTTATATGTGATCAAATGATGTGATGAAATTTCTTGAGAGTAGTACTGTAATAAAGTGTTTCAGTTTTAAAAAAATAGATTAGAAAAAGTTAAAAAAAAAACCAAAAAACTTGATGTATTATATATATATATATATATATATATATATTTCAGTGTAATAACCAGATATCTTTTATTTATAGAATTGATTCTAATGTTGAGGAAACACAAATGAACGTGGAGGGAGCACACAGTGAAATTCTGAAGTATTTCCAGTCAGTGACTTCTAATCGGTGGTTAATGATTAAAATCTTCGGTGTGATCATTGTTTTCTTTATATTCTTCGTGGTGTTCATGGCATAAACGACACCTAGTGTTGTTTGTCTACAGAGGAAACAACAGAATTCTTGGATCAGGAGACACTGACCACAAAACCCCAGGGAGATTTGAAATGAGAAGATTTTGACTTTTAAAGACAGTAATTGATCTGGACGAACTTACCTGGAGTTTTAATGATCAGTGATAGCTCTATAGGAATTTGCCTGGAGTTTAACTCTAGAGGAATTTACCTGGAGTTTAACTCTAGAGGAATTTACCTGGAGTTTAACTCTAGAGGAATTTACCTGGAGTTTAGCTCTAGAAGCTCTAGAGGAATTTACCTGGAGTTTAACTCCAGAGGAATTTACCTGGAGTTTAGCTCTAGAAGAATTATAGCTCTTCAAACGTCTCTACTAAAGAATTCATCAAACACTAAAGTACCAAACAAGGGAAGGATATAATGAATTTCTCCTCACCTTCACAATGTGATGGAAGTGTTGCATGATTAATACAAACCGGACTACTTTCACTGGAGGTAAATCTTAAAAGTTTCAAATGAAGATGATGTCTGGAAAAAAACTCAGAAAGAGGGAAGCCAATTTATTGGATTTTAAGACATTTATTAAAATGATGTGCATTCATAGATGCACGATGATAGATGCACGACTAAAGCCGATACATTGAATAAGATATATTTATTGAGATTTGTGCATATAGAGTCACAGACATGTGTGCAAGAAGTGTAGTTGATAGCAGTACACACTGGACCTCCGTGTCAAGTCTTATACGGACGTTTCATTGTGCCAACAGGAGACTTGCTGGTCAATGTCCAGTGGGAGAGACTCTGTCCAGTGGTGTGATGATCATTGGTCAGCTGTACACTGTGATTAATTTGAAGGATGCCTTCTTATTTTATGTTTATGGTGTCCAATTATTGATTTCAGATTTACTCATTGTTCTCAGAACAATGAAGAATGTAATCTTTTAAAAATTTGAAATTCAATGAGGAATAAAATGTGCAATCACTGACATTTAATGTTGTTGTATTCTTTGAATTATTAATACTTTACTTAAAGATGCTTCATCGCAGACAGAGCATAAACAATACTCGTCATTTGAACAATAATTAGTGTATAATCGTGTATATACATATGTCTAATTAACACAAAAACAACATGAAATAATTAATTTTGCTTTCGGTGCAATTAATTATTTTTAATATTTTGATCTTGAAGTAAATGTAGAAGCTTAAACTTTTCAATGGTGGTAATGGTGTATAGTACATGTAAGTAACTATTGTAACTGATAAAAAATACTAAATCGTGTGCCCCTGAAAAATCAGTTGTCAGCGGTGGAGCATCTTTAATATATAATTTCTAAGGAAATACTACATTAGCACAGCTATAACATTATCAAAATCGATGAAAAGCTATTTACAGCACCACTATCTTTGGTGCAATTAGATTATATTTAATTACCTGTTTATATGGCCTAGCAACCATCTGTCATAATTTCGTTGAATCTTGTAGTGATGAGAAACAGAAGTCCATGTGATTCAAACAAATAAAGTCTGAAACAAGTTGTTGAAGGACGGCTTTGGTTACTTGGAATGAAACATGATAGGGTGATGGGGAAACCAATCGGACTGGCCCATGATAGCTTAAACAAAAAGGGAGAGTCTTTGGTTAAAGCATATTGGTTGCACTTTTTGTATGCCTAATGACTCGAGGATGTCTATTTTGCATTTGAGTTAAATATACTTCGAATGGCTCGTTTTCTGGAATAAATTGTTAAGTAATGATGAAAAATTAAGTAGTATTTTAATGAAATTAGCTCTTTGTCTACAAGAAAATGGGACTTATTCCTTCAAGTGGATTAGCAAAATTAAGAGTATGTTTGATGAAACCGGTTTTTCATATATATTTGATAATAAAATTATCATTCCTAAGATGTTTTTCAAACGCTATTTAAAACAAAGGCTCCAAGACCAGTTCATCCAAAACTGGTTTTCTGATGCACAGAACTCATCTAGAGGACAATACTATTTAATTTTTAAAACTGAATTTAAATTTGAGAAGTATTTGACAATATTGTACGAAAATAAAAGATTACAAATGACCAAAATACGTACCTGTAACTTAAAGTTTCCCATTGAAACAGGCTGATGGCGAAATATTCCTAAAGAAGAAAGACTTTGTAATATGTGCTTGGAACATGTTGGAAATGAGTTTCGTTATTTGTTCGTTTGTAATAATGCTATTTTCCAAAATTTGCAAAGAAAGTATATTCCAAACTACTTTTGAATTAACCTAAATGATAATAAGATAAAATGTTTGCTATTAGTTTGTAATAAGAGTGTCCTAAATGGGCTCCCTTTTTCTTAAAAAAAAAACCCTTAATCCTCTACTATTATCATAATAATGATGCTACTATAAAATCAAAATATTCTACATTTATCATTTAGGGTATTTTTTCTTATTGAACCATGAATGAAATATTAATACTTTGTGTTTCATACGTGTTGTAATGTACAAATGTTGAGAGTAATTGCTATATAATAATGTTATATACATATACTTGTCTATCCTGTCATGCCTATACACTTGTATTTGTTTTATCCCTCATGTTACACATTATAATGTGTCTGGGTGTAAAATAAAATCGTTGAAATCGTTGATATTTCCAAACCTTACATCCTATTTTGTTAAAACAATAGTTAGCACATCAATAATTAACTTCATTATACTTTGTCAAACAGCATGTTTATGTAAAATGTTTTAAAGGTGATCAACACCTTTTAGAAGGCGCAAAGAATTGGATACTGTAAAGTAAATAACTAAGAGAAGTACAATTCATGTCAAATGTAGATGTCACTCTTATCTAGTTAAACGTAGTTTGTTTCAAAATTTAATGAAGTTGTGTCTTTTTTGTATTGTACTTTTCCCCTGAGATACCATTTGAACAATATCTATCCCTATACCACATTGTTCAAAAGTGTATCGTACATTTAGTACAGTGTTTTATTTACCTATATATTTATGTTTCATCAGTGACTTTTGTGAGTTATAGTGAAATGTCCTAGACGTTTCTGAAAGCTTAATGTATTATATTGTAACATGTATTACAAGCGTGAGCTGGTATTACCTGATGGTAGTGTTAACGCCGTATAAATAAATCCAGGTCATTGTAGATGTAGTCCCGGCTTTGAGCATCAAGTTATCTTTAAGGCAATGAGTAACATGTCTTGATACATTTGACATCTGTAATAAGAATGGCAATTATTAAAGCACAAAAGTATAATTATTACATTTAGATTATGTGTATATATACAATGTATATATATTGCTGTAAAATGTTTGCCTTCGATTTCGAATTTAAGCTATTATTTGTTATCATCAGGATGCTGTGTAAAAGCCAACATTTATGCGTCACTTCCCATTGTGTAATATCATATCCAGAAACTCTATAAGGTCCTTTCTCTATACAGATAACAATAACCAACAGAGACATGTATAGAAGTATTTAAGTGTTATTTTTTTTCTTTCAGAGCAAATAATGAAACTGTATAAAATAACCAAGATTGAGTTACAATAATATGCTTACATAAGAAAATTTGTCTAGTAAAAAACAACAACTGAATACATCTGGTAAGATCAAGGGCATTTGTAGACCGAATCATCCGTCTCTTAAAATGAGCTCCGTGTAAGAGACAGATGATTCGGTCGAGGGCATTTGCAGAGTAAAAGAATAATCTGACCGCATGGCTTAGTAATCTTAGTAAATTCGTGCGCCTGTGGTTAGATAAGCGAATAATGAAATTACATGCAACAAATCTTATCTTAATTGTCATGCAGGAACAAATATTTCAAGAAAAACTAATGTTTGGAGAAAAACTTTTTCTAATTTGAAATTCTACGACAACATACATCTCGATTATCTCAACGTTAGTGTCATATGTCGCGTATGAGTCACAAGATGGGATAAGATAATGCGGCCGTGGTCAACTGTCCGGCTGTTAGATACGTGTACGGACAGTGCAGAAATGACCAGTGCAGTGATAGGGCTGTTTAAACCTGAACAACTTAACGTCTACGTTTGGACGATATAACACAAACTTTCTCATGGAAAGTGAAAAAATGAACAACGCAATGATGATCTAAACAAGTACAACTGATCCATTATCCATATGTTCGGGACGCGAACCATGTTATCCAAACTATACTTTGATAAAATGACCAGTTTGTGTTATACAGTAAATGCACAAAATTTTGTGGTAACATTAATTTGACGAAAAACATTAGTATTAATATCATTTTGACGCTGTCCGCGATTTTTAAGCTTTCCGGTAATCTTACACATTCCTTAATCATTGTTTCTGAAGCAGAAGCTAATTGATCATACTCGGAAGGATACCCCTAGGTTAGGCCTATTTGGTGATGTTTACAGTGACTATCTGATGGATCTGGTATTGTCGCTGTATTGATTTCTGATTATACTGGCACCACTGCCTGCCGATAACTCACCTTTCATAACAACGCTGCAGCGCATGGTTCTCACACACCGTTACACGTCAGCATATACAGGACATTGTTGAGGACAGATTATGGATTCGGTAGAAGAATTTCCATATGTTATGATGGTCAGACATAACTGGTTAATGAGATTAGCCATTCTATCGTTAACGACATTGCCCGTGTTTTCTATGTCCTACAGTGCTACGTCATGTGTTTGTCTAACAGAACCCGTCCAATCCGGAGACTTCTACAGTCCGGTTACATTTATACAAGACAATCAAAGATATCTGGTTGTCGAGCAGAGTGGCAAGGTGCATTCATATTCCCTGTCATGGCGGAAATACGAGGTTTTATTCCTGGATATGACAGAAGAGGTTTCGTTTGACCCAAACAAACACGATGAGAGAGGACTTTTGAACATGGTGTTGCATCCGGACTTCAAAGTCAATAGGAAGCTATACACCTTCTCTGTTAGGACGTTTTCTGATGGTCATGACTATGTCATTGTGTCCCAGTTACAAGAGAAGAACGGATATGTGGACATGAGGAAGGAGAGGGAATTATTGACTATACGTCAATCATCGCCCTACCGAAATGGGGGAGCGGTAAGTTTGACGATAACTTCACGAAATGGACATTTATATATAGCTTATTTACGAAATTGCGATAACCTTTTGTAATTTTTCATCAGAATTTTATGCATTATCACCTTACACTTCTGTTTTTTTCATCAAATTTAGTCAATATGCTTCATAATCAAAGATAATTCATTATTTTCATACCATGTCATAATTTTCCACTGTCTCACCTTCAAACTGCGATGGCTTGTCTCCACTTCAATCCCTATTTTTATTGCCTTGGTGAATGTTATCCGCAGGTTTGCTTATCTACAAATAAGATGTATATATGCATGTTTTATTAGAGCAGTTTCTTTGAATTGAAAACGTAATCATGCATGTGACAGGAAAATGACAAAAAGTCACTTTTGTGTCTGGACATAAACGATTTGTTATAATGCTACACTCTTTATTATTGAATTTCTTTCGTCTGGTAGAGAAATTTCAGTCTTTCATATGGATACTTATTGTCGTGTTTCTCTTTGTAAAACACTGAACTGCAGCCATTACAAACTAACAAATTAATCTGTTCAGTATGCCTTCGGTACGACATGAAATCGTTGTGTGTTATAGAAAGTGTTTCATCATGACTGTATGACACTTTGATTTAAAAGGTGGCTATTTTAGTAACGTTGAAGGTTTCGATACAATCGATCGTGTGTATGTACGGTATTATATGTTTTCTGATAGATTCACTGAAATAAAATGTTAAATCTAAAGTGAATTTATACACTGTAATATATTTTATAATTGTAGTTGGTGTTTGATCATGACGGTTATTTGTACATTGGCCTGGGAGACGGAGGTACCCCTTCAGGCTCCGGGAACGAACAGCTGGCGACACAGGCTCAAAATAAGTAAGGAGCTTAATCTCTATCTATAATCTTTGATAGTACTATGAACGTGCTTCAGAACAGGGATTTCGAAATGATCCGAAAACGACATGGGTAACATACGATTTACCGTCGATAAGTGACACCTTCTGGTGGTAACGAAGTCCAATGCTGACGTCACAATCACCGGAAGGTGGGACTAATCGTACTTTATCCATGTCGTTTTGGGATCTCCACTGTATTGGAGAATACTTTCTTTGTACTCCGCACACAGCCAAACAGAAGAAAATATAGTTGATTATTTTTTCAAGTGCGATCATTGTCTAACAGACAAAAATTAAATCGCTACATTATACGTATCTTGTGTATCGCCTTTGCATGGACATATTTCGACTTTCTTCTTTTTTCACTTGAAAGCATCCCTCCGAATCTCTAATGAATAAGAATGCTCTGTCTATTTTGCAACATACATGTACTTATTTTTCCACATCTTATAATCTTTTATATAGTAAAGGTATCTTTATTTTGTACATCAAGCGTTTTTGATATTACTTACAGACACAGTTTACTTGGCAAAATACTACGAATCAAAGTGGATGGTTCAGGTACCAACTACACTGTCCCGACTGATAATCCGTTCGTGAACAGCTCAGTCGGTAGTCCGGAGATTTTCGCTTATGGTTTTAGAAACCCGTTCAGATGTAGTTTTGATAAAGGTAAGTGGTTTTTAAATCTTTGCTCGTTATAGCATTCGACCTGGCTCCGATTTCATATAAAAAGAAAGAAAACATTCGAGAAAACGGGGTTGAACATAATGGAATCCTATATTTACATGACTACATTTGACATGTTTTATATTTCTCTGAGATAATGTGTTATTGCTACCTTTCTACACCAGGCGCTAATAAGCTATTCTGTGGCGATAATGGGAATCATCATGAAAATGAAATCGACATTGTAAGGAAAGGAGGAAACTATGGTTGGAATATCAAAGAAGGAAACTTTTGTTTAGCACCGGGATTGTGTGATCACATAGGTATTTATATTGTCATTTTACTTTTTATATTACGATTTGACGTTTTAAGATACTTGAATTTATAAATAAGAAGTTTTACTGACTCGCGGATTGTGGAATAAACATACATTTATATTACATTTAGCATTATTGCAAAATATAGAAAATAGCATTGGAAGAAAATATTACAGTACATGGCATCAGTACAAAGATGAGTCATAAATTAATAAAGGTAATCACAGGTAAACGACAATATTTTAGATAATAAGAAATATATTTCCACGTCAAACTAATTAGACAAAATAATTTTCATCAGTACTGATTGTACGAGTTATTGGAAACGTCACGTATATATAGATGTTCCCAAATGGCCCCGCAGTCATATCATTGTGTTCAGTGTCCCCCATAGCCTATGTGACCCAATTTTCACCAAATTTATTATTTTCTAGCACCATCTAAATTATTACGATGGCAACGGACCATCAAAAATGTTTCCTTTATGTTCGGTATTCCCCATAATCATACTATGTACCGAATTTCATCTTTTTCGAAAAAAACCCATTTATTTTCCCGAGTATACAAAAGCTTCTATCATGTTACCATTGCAACCAATCTTTTCGAAAGTTCGAAATCAGGTAGAGCGGTATCCCATTAAATCCCGTTATAACAATTTTCAACAAAATTGGAGACCAGGAAGTAAGAAAAAGAATTCATATCCCGAAAACATTTTTTATGCAAATCCATCCCCTAGGCTTATGGAGCACAATATATTATTTTGAAGTTGAAGATGCTTGTTGTGAAATTTGCCTATAACGAAAAGTTTTTAGTTCCATACAAGTCCGTTATTTACAGATTTTAAGGTTTTCAATGTCAATGCGAGGTTCTTTTATCCAAGTTTTAATGTACCTTACATTGAGTCAATCTTTTATCCAGGTTTCAATGTATCTTACATTGAATCAATCTTTTATCCAGGTTTCAATGTATCTTACATTGAGTCAATCTTTTATCCAGGTTTTAATGTACCTTACATTGAATCAATCTTTTATCCAGGTTTTAATGTACCTTTCATTGAATCAATCTTTTATCCAGGTTTTAATGTACCTTACATTGAATCAATCTTTTATCCAGGTTTTAATGTACCTTACATTGAATCAATCTTTTATCCAGGTTTTAATGTACCTTACATTGAATCAATCTTTTATCCAGGTTTTAATGTACCTTACATTGAATCAATCTTTTATCCAGGTTTTAATGTACCTTACATTGAATCAATCTTTTATCCAGGTTTTAATGTACCTTAAATTGAATCAATCTTCCTAACCCTCACTAATTACTGGGTATATCCCAATTGACAGGATGATTTGACCTAGATTTGACAATGCGGATTTTATTAATGCAGAGAACACTTACTGATCTGGAGCTACTGGGTTTTTTATCTTAAAGGATCCCTGTTAAAGTTTATATCTTATTCTCTGTTTGCCTACTTGAAATGAAATTGTGATTCTTCACGGATTTCATTCTACAATACCACTAGAGAATAAAAAACGAATCCAATATTATTTCGTTCATTACATTTTCGTTATTGACATTATATGTTATTAAAGCACAGAACAATATAAATGAGAGATCATTTAACAGATGTCTATTTTTTACACAGCTGATGAGGAGAAACCCATATTTACGTATAACAACACCAGTCCGTACAGTGCTGTAATTGGGGGTTACGTTTATAGGGGCGAGGCGTTCAAACATTGGCTCCGAGATTACATCTTTGGCGATTTTTCAGGGTAGGTATATGCTAGATAGTAGATATGGTATAAATTTCTATTAATAGACCTATATGACTTTCACTAATTATTTGATTTTAAGCTGCATGTATGTATCTGTTATTTCTTTCCATTGCTTTAAATGTCAACATGTCAGTTTCAACGATGATCCTTTGTAAGTAAGGTGTTCGAAGTTCTAACACAAGCGACCTACTTATGGATCCACAGATGTTCTCATTAGATCTTCAAAATGAATTCCCGCGTTTTTACGCTCTATTTTCCCTAAAACTTACAGGTTAATTGGAACAATATCTGAATATCTCTCGCCTTCATTTATTGACAATAATTCTTAATTGACTACTGGACCCTTCGTTGAATTCTTTGCGTACATAGATTTACCCTTTTCATACAAAAAAAAAAACAATAATTTTTTTATCGAAATGAAGTTATAAACTCGAAAAAAACCTAATTAGGCAATCCATGTATCTTATATTCAAACGAAATGAGGCAACCGACTCAAATCAGTTTTAGATCTTCTGTTTCTTGTTAAGACTAACACTTCACTAACACTTCGAAGCCTATCACGACATCATGTGTATGTGTCGTAATGAAAGTTTCTCAGCAGTTATATCACTCAAATAGATAATTTCAAAATTTCAAGTGTTCAAGATTTTGCCGACGGAATTCATAGTATACCAGACTCTTTCATTAATAATAAATAACTCATTGTAATTATGTCTTGTCTAATGAAATATTTCTTTGTTCGTCGTTGACTAAGTGAATATTATCCGGTTCTTTTTTCTTAGTGTTTCACAAATGAAAATGTACATTATTTCATGATGTAGATAGATGAATAGTTACAACTGTTCACAATAATGTTTTCAGAGGTCTGCTACGTTTGAGGAAAAGCATTACTGGATGGAAATCAGAAAATATCCAATTGTGTCCAGCGTCCTCCTGTCCATGTGGTGCACGAGCAACGTACGGGCAGTACCTGCATTCATTTGGACAGAACATCAATGGTAAAATCAGTCAACCGAGGAACAATGAAATGCAACGATTCAAAAACAAAATAAAAAAAAACTATAGAAAATCCCACTTAACTGACAGTGAAAAAAATGAGAGAGAGAGAGAGAGAGAGAGAGAGAGAGAGAGAGAGAGGGAGAGAGAGGGGGGAGAAAAGGAACAGGATGCAAGGTTTCGAGTATTAACAGTTGGTGTATAAAGTCAGTGTTGGCAATATTTTTTATCGGATGTTGCAAGTAGTGCGAAATGCTTTGACTATCTGATCCACTAAATGCTGTGTTGGGGCGGACCGCTAATAAGATTGTCTCAAAACATCAAATTCATGTGACCCTCACAAAGATATAGATTGTTCTTGAGATGTTATGGCATATTCTTTTTAATAGAAATGTGTAATAAATATCAGTGGAAAAGACATATTGGTTTCTTCTTACCTGCACTGAAATTTAAACGTCCACTAAAGTATTTCTGTGTAACAAATGCTAGCTATCGTTAATAAACATCTCCGATTTAAAGCATGGTTTATATTTAAACACAACGTTTATTTTACAGGCGAATTGTATATAATAACATCAAAATTCAACGAAGGTGTACTGTCTTCTACATTGCTCAAATTAGTTCCACCTAGGTAAGTATACATTTGTACAGTGTATGTAATTTTCAAGCGTTTCCAAGCTGTTTTTATTAAGAAGATAAAATTTTCTTTTTCTTTAACATGGTAATACGTTTGTCGTTTGATTATGTAACTAACCAATTTATTTCAAAATCTTTCGAAATGTAACTAACCAATTTATTTCAAAATCTTTCGAAATGTAAACTCAATATGTTCGTTTCCTTGGCGAATTTGTGAAGTAAAATTCATTTTACAACACTGGGTTAGCCATGTTTTATTGTTTTATTGTTTACTCGTGTGCCGTTATTTGGGTTTAACAAAACGATAAGACATGTTCTCTTACAATTAGAGGTGTACCAATATCATATCACAAATAAACACTTTCTGGTAAATCTATTTGAAATGGCAATGGATAGACGTGGCAGTTATTTAATTAATTCTTTATTTCTTCATGGTTTTCAGTCCTGTTTATGTCACCTGCCGGGGGACGAATGCATATATTTCTACCACCTTTACCTTATTGATGTCCCTGCTCTGTGGACCTCTTCTGAAGTCAGCACTATCAGGGCACCTTTCTTGGTGAAAAGGGCAATTTAGGATTCAATTATGTTTAATACAAGATACAATGTATTTCTGTGAAAGTATTTTGTATTTCCATATTAACTTGCGGTTATATAGGTGTTGATTGTGACGTCATGTGTTTGTGAGCGTAACGTCATACTGTTTTTCAGAGAAAACGACGTGAATTTCGTTCACAAAATGAGGACATCATAATGAATACCTAACCGCAAGGAAGGTAACTTTATAATATGCAAAGACGGAATAGCTATGGTATCACAACTCGAAAATTGGGATGTTCTTTTGTATGTACAACCTTTACTGTGGCAGCATTAAAGAATATGATTTAAAATCATGTGTAATATATCAATAATCAGCAGTGTTTATACATTTAATATTTTTCTATATTTTGTGGCATTTGGTCTACCTAGACGTATATTCAAATTGCCTTCACTGGTGAAGCATTGAATAATTATAAAGCTGATAATAAAGCACACAACGATAGATCGCGTTTTATCATTTATTGAAAAAAATGTTTGCTGAAAAAATGTAATTTATTTCTAATCACACATTGTAAAATTTCACACTTATACACAAGTAATGCTATGAAGGCAGAAGGAGATCACAACAGAAAGCTGGTGAACTGGATATAGCTACCAAAACATACCTGCTGCAATGATTGATCATACATGGCACCACAGAAATCATATTTGTAGTACTAGTGCCTGTAGCGGTCATGATGACAATACATTTGCAGTAAGCAATGGTTTCGTTGTATGATGAAGTACTATTTCAGCGATAATAGGTTAAATGCTTGGATTTAATCAAGTAAGCTGTGCATTTTTGTATACTTATTCCACTCGATTTACATCTTTTATTTATCAAAATAATTAGACTGTATGCCATCATTGAATAAAGTTTCTTGACACCAACATGGTAAACAACTGCACTCTACTTCTAACAAATCAATAGATACTAACCCAAATAATTACCTCAAGCTCAGAAAAAAATCTACGAGAACATGCCTCTAAATTCTGGATATGCCTTTAAGCCTTCAAGGATAAACACATAATTAATGATCAAATTGAGATAACAACGATAAACACACATCTTCCTACCAAAATACTAACATTTTATTGAATATAACACAAGGCAGAAGGCAGAACCACTTTCTATGGTTTTATATACATTTATATACACATACACACATATATATATATTAATAAAATTAAAGTACTTAATATTTTTAATACTAATATCAATCCTGAAATAATTTCCCAGTCTCTTTATAAAATCGAAACGGGACGCGACGGGACAAATACATCAGTTTTTGGACCACGATACAAAATCGACGTTGCTAAATTACCAACCTAATGTGATAGTGACGTGGTAGTGTGACGTCACAATCGCCCAAGGTTGGACTTACACTATCTGACCCACGTCATTTTAGTATCTCAAAAACCCTGAATTTTTGTATAAGTAAACTTTTATAAAATGTTTATTATTTTGCTTTTAAGTGATCACTTACAATGTTGTAGGCCTGTACTGTTGGTTTCGTTGACCACGACCAATTATTGCACTTTCTTGTATATCAGATGATTATCTTTATTTTAACGTACATGTGATAAACTGCAGACACCCACGAGATATGTATATTCAAAGTTCATTAAACATTATTTTCTCTCTATGAGAAAAGCCAACGAAAAACGTATTCTCTGACAAATGATACACTGTTTCTTAAACAAAGCGGAAGATAGGGAGTGGATAATCAATTGAAGGAATGGCCGTGTTCTTAACATCAGATAAAATGATATATCTACAAAAGTATTAACCAAACGCATGGATCATGTAAACTTATGAACAATACTATTAATAATACCAAAATAAATATATATTTACATTAATATTTACATATAAGGAGTAGAAAACTATGTTAATATCTACTAACAACATTAGTTTTAATGTTTTCAAACGAGGTAAATGGCGGAAATGCAATCTTGCACATTATGTAAGATAAATGAGCTATATACTAAATGGAAGCGGTGTTATGTGAACGTAAGGAATATTGTATTCCGATATGAGATGGCTTCGTAACTGCACTGGAGTTACTCCCCTTTACCACAGAGCATAGAATACATTTATCTATAATAATTATTAGAATATATTTAAAGCTATCTAAAATTCTAAAGGACCTTATTCCCAATTTAATTATGAAGTATTTTATTTTTCCAGAGTATTATTAAAATTATCATGCTATTCGCGTATTCCTAATTCAATACCTATTTTATTATGGTCTCAACATATACTGCCACATTTTGGCGATATTGTCCGAATTTTTTAAGCATTCTTTTATGTTTATAGGTACATTTACACAACAACATCACTAAGTTACTTCACCTCTGGTAATGACAAGAACATGAATGCCCATATCTGATCACGTCATATAAATCGTTACATGACAATTGTCACATAATTAAGCGATCATGGGACGCTGCATGGTCCGTCTTTGATCTAAGTATAAGCTTTGTACTATAGTTTTAGGATTATAGATGCAAACTAGAAAAGGACAAATTTATCATCAAGCGCATTCGCTCTATTAAATTTGCTCTTGTCTAACTGGCATTCATCATACCGTAACTGTCGCTTCAAAGCAGTTCAATACTTAAATAACTATGTTCTTGCGTTGTCAAATTCAAACTTTGTCTTTAATATCAAGAATATGTCTAAGCATTATTTTCCAGTTTGGCAATAAAGGGGTTTTTGTGCGAAGATGTTCAGAAATTAGTCAATGCAAAATACATGTTGATCAAACACTGGCGCGCACACTCAATTAAATATTAAATAGTGCCACTGTGCTAATGTAGACCAATCAAACAAAACCATTTGCGTATATCCTTTCCGTTGCTATAGATCACGTGTTCAGAGTATACAGACGTAACGTGTATACTTATCTATGCTCTTAGAACTGTACCAAGCGCTGTAACAGTGCAATCATCTTTCACGAAATAGGTATTTCGCGTTTTGTTGTTAGCTCAGGTTTAAGCCCACAGAAAAACTAGACAAAACTAGGCTGATGTGTTCATACCGATGTCATGTCTCTGTGTTGATTACTATCTGTCCCCTGGGATAGCAGCGCCTGAGTGTTACCAGGGTCGGAAGAACGATCCACACTTCGTTGCTGCATGGGTCGGGGTTTAGCCTTTGCTGGCTCATCCTAAAATATTTCCAATAAAAATAGATGATATAACATCTTTATTATTTACCTTTTCAATTAAAGATATCAACACATCGTTTAAAACTTTAACAGTTTGCTCTAAATTACAGAAACATAGCTTTCCCATTACTTAAAATTCCTCCTAAATATGATTCATATATATGAATCACCTAATGATGACCTGTTAAATTAATTGTTTTCAGGAAACAAATATGAGATAAACATGTTAGAAATGAATTAACAATCACGATGAAATAAAAGCTTACGTTAAAGTGAATATACATATTAAATAATGCCATGGAGTATAAACAATCTTTTTTTTTAAATCGCATTCGGCTACTGCGGAAAAAGTCAAACATATTTTTAACGTTTATATCTGAATATCTTTTCAATGATTCTATCCAACTCTGATCTACTTTGCACGTACCGACTCAGCATATTTGAATATGACGATTTCCAGCAGAGTGACCAAGCCACCGAGAACCAATCCTATCGCCAGTATAAATAAGGCACCACTAAATGACCCAAGGTCAAGGGCATAGAAATGAGGAATCTCAAACTTCTCGTCCTCTGACTTCTCAAGCATATATTTATTACAATGTCCTTGGAACCATTTTTTCTCCAGTCCGCGAAGTACTCCGTTCTCAGACAACGTCAGCAAGGCATGGTTTACGGGCTTTAAGAGTGTGGAATTATGCGGAAGCACAAGTCCATATTGAGTGGTCAGGAGTAAGTCGTTTACATAGTACAGTACACAGCCGGATTGTTCAGTATAATATTTCGCCATTGCAGATTCAACAACCATTGCTCGGGTTCCCGGAACGGAGTCTTTTACAATTTGAATACCCTCAGTAACCGTTTTAACCAATGATTCCTTGTTCTTTGATATTTTGTTCGCGAGAGCCTGATGTTCTGGAATTTTCGAATTCATAATGTTTGCTTGTGTCGAACCCCCTCGTACTACGTGTACTATGATGTCTTCGTTGACTGCTAAGTCAGAGAAGCTCCTGACCTTAGCGTAGGTTTCTATGGCACTTGGGCGAGGTCCGACACGGAGAAGATTGGACAGATTTCCTACGTAACTTGAGAAGAATACAATCACAAAGAACCACCAAGCTATCACAACGATCCTTCCGCCTGCTGAGCGCGGGGAACGAGTGAATCCTGCAATAAAATATGTATTATTTTAATCGTTTCAGGGATATTTCGTTCTAATCATAACAGGTGGACAGATATTCGTAAAATGAATAAATGCACAAGAAAAAAAGACCCAGATGGTCCTGCACAGTAAGCATAATCTGTTCCATCGTCACCCATAATGAAGCGAAAAATTCGACCAAGACCTCGATGAAATATCATTTATTAACAACAAAAGGGCATAAAAATGCATTTAAAAACTGGTGAATTTTGAAGATCTATTTATATACATAATGTTAGATGGTTTCTTAAAAAATCTATAATGCGGATCGATCATGGCATGAAGAAACCTAACCTCTGTTTATCTTTAATTTTTAAATTGTGAGTCCTATGTCAGGTTTAGGAGGTGGAGAAAAGCAGAAAAACCGGACTATACAACAATCAGCTCCATGGGTCATGGAATCGCAACCCAGAGGTAGAGAGATGTTGGAAATTAATAAACCTTAACGACTAGGCTGCCACGACCTCCATCGTCTTTATCAAAACTGATAAAACTTAAATGAAATGAAATCGGTTACCAGAGGTTAATCATTTGCTTTATTTCGAGAAAGCTTACCTTGTAGAAACACAGCACTTATGGTGAACCAAAATGTATTCAGACAGGTAAATGATTCTCCCTCACGAATGGTAGCCTCTCCGTCACGTGACATCCGCCGCCATTCATACGGGTTACAGTATGATATGATGTAGATTATGCTTCCTGTAATGAGGTAGGCGAGACAGGACAAAAGCCATACATCCGTTTTGAAAGGTTTCAGAATGTGCAAAAGGCGGTCTTTAAATGGAGGCATGTTTTCGTTTGGCCTGCGCATGACAATGACAGGACCAGTAAATTGGAATGGTTGTGAAAAATCTACAAACTGTGCTCTATTTGACGTCACAGTTATAGGTCCAGCTGCCATATTTGCAGTCTGTGAATGCAAAAACAAAAATCAAAATAATATTTGATAAAAAGTAAAAAAAAAAAATAAAAATAATAATAATAATAATGGCAAATTCCTACACATATGTGTAGTTTTCATCAAGTTAAATTTACATCATTAAAAATAATTCTATAATGTATAATATAATTTAAATAATAAACTTTAACTACAACAGATATTTGCGATATAACATTATGATCTGATGAAAGAATCAAGGGAAATAACTCTAATATATCAGAATGAATGATAATCATACTCTTTACTCAGCATTTGGTAAAACCTACCCCTGACACCACCTGTCCCACTGCTCCAGTCCAGGTTCCATTCGGAAGAAGTGTTCCGAACATCTTGTCTTTTACTGGAACAAAGTCATAGTTAAGGCCCAGTCGATCTGCTATAAGTTCCATTATGTCGTTGATAAAGCCTCTGTAAGTTACATTTCCGTCAACTTCTTCCTTCATGACATAGGGTGGTAGCTAGTATAATAGAAAAAATACAATAACACAACTTCTTTAAAGAAGACAAACACGATGATACGTTGACTGATTAGGTTTATATTACAGTATACTTAATTGACCTTTAAAAAAACATTACTATCACATTTAAGTTAACCCTTAAGTTCACCGTCATACGTTTGCGGAATAGCGAAATTATCATCCTTTATGCTAATGAATTTTTCACTTATTAATGCGTAGAGCTTAGCAAACAGGCCGACGAGCACATGTTCCCATCTAAAAAAAGGAATGAACTACATGTACATGTAATATCCAGATTGAAAATGAGTCAAATCAGCGTGACTTCGCCTATTCAAACCATAGAAAATTGATACTTTCAATAAGGCATGGTGTAATCCTAACGCACTTTAACGGTGATATTTAATGATAAATGATAAACACTGTTGGGTCAAACAGTCTCACGTCAACATCTGTGAACATCGGTCGATTGTATAGCACACATTATGAGTTTACTTTTTTGGTTAATTAGAAACAAACATTTGGTTATTTCCTAATCATGTCTTAGTAATGATATGAAAACATGTCGATAATATAATAGCTTATTTGTAAGCTATTTTAATTGGGTTTCATGATAAGATAAAAGAACGGAAATTAAAATCCAATCTGCTCCCAGATGATTGAAAGTCAAACAACCAACCATTGCGCTCCGAATATATTTCATATATTATTACCATGGTGATAAATGTGTTCAACCTAAATACAAGATTCTAGCAGGTATTACCCGGTATTTACAAATAACAAAGTCAGGTGGACGCCGCACCACATATTTTGTTTGTCTCAGTGTAATACTGCCGATGTGGTGTGTAGTTTGACTAGTCCGCTAAATCTGCCTATATTATTGGGCTTTTTAATTTTTTTCCTAATATATATTAGACAAAAAATAATTTAAAAAGCCTAATAATATAGGCAGGTTTAGCGGACTATAGTTTGACAAGAGGCCCCTCTAACGCCGTGAAATGATAATAAAATATTGTTTTGAACTGTTATGGCTAGGCTTGTCAGTAATGTTTGTTTCCATAAAGTTACATTTTGTTTTAAACAAATCGCTTACTATCCTTTTTGTTTAATTCGTCAATGTTCAAAGAACCGATGATGACAGCAGTTTATTTCTATAAAGTAACTTTCACTATCATCATAAAATGTTCACACACATATACTTCATGGATATACTATATTGAAATGAATATCCTTGTACCTAAAACGGCTTTTATTTAAGTGTACACTGTAGAATGAATTAACAGTCCCAATATTATCATCCTACTGTTAAGTTCAGTTGATTATATATCACTATACGCCCCACAACAAAACAGTAACCAACAGTGCTTAAATAAAGTACATAAATAGTGCTTGTATCTAACAGGTTGGTGTTGTAACTTCATCTTGCATATCGACATAGATCTTCTTACGTCAAAAGTATAATCAGTATTTGATTCTTTTGCGAGATGTGTAACAGGCCTTTTATGCTGATTAAAATTAAAAACCAAAATGATAATCTATTACTACGACCAACATCTATAACAGTAGAATTTTAACGAAAATATCAGATTTTAATTTCAACAAAATTATTTGAAAAGGGATTGAACAACAGGCATAGGGGGAAGTTCTCTCCCTAAAATATTAGATATGAGTTTCAGGAAGATATCTTCAATCAACATTCGAAAACTAGCTTGTTTAAATACTCACCAATAAAGTGCTAACGGTCAAATGGCTTTTAGTCTGAAATAAAACAAAGTTGGCAATATTAGTCCCTTTAAATAGAAATTGTGAATGACGAGTTAAGGAAAGAAATAAAAAAAAATAATCCATAAAAAACTATTGATAATTGATATATAACACAGAGCATGCAAAGAATACAGCAACGAATCGCAATTGTTATTATACCTTAGTAAAGTGCAAAAGTTACATAAAGTGCACTGGGTGGAAGTCGGTCAAAAATGTCATGACGAACTTCTGAGAGAAAACTGCGCATTTGTATACATGTAATACCAACAGTTTCTGCAGATTTGGTTGCTCTATTTTCTCTTGACATTGACAAAAAGATAGAGCAAAGTGAAAAATATTATCTCGCTGCAGATACTTTTATCGTTGGTATATCTTTGTTATTTTAACATATTGTAGGCCTACATATGAAATCTCTTAATGGCGCTTAAGTCAATAGGAAACCATACTACATCAAGCTTTTCATTGATCTCGATCTACAACAGCTGGTATAGATATATAATGAACATTCTCTGTGAAGGTCAAACGTTTTATTTACTACGTGACGTAGCCTTTCAGAACTATTGTGGTTTCCATAGTTACAAATTTTACGGAAGCAAATGTTACTGTTTGTAATGCTACTTGATCTAACCGTCAATAAGATGAATTGCTTCTAGAGTTTACGAATAGAACCTCTGGCGTCGGCATGGCATATAGTCAAGATACTTCTATATAAATATGAAGTGCAACATTCTACATATACAGATTCTCATTACAAATGTTAAGTTCATTATGCAAAGAACAAACATCTTTCAGCCAATATTATTTCAGAATTTGGAATTTCTAAAACTACTCTTGGCAAATGGTTGCCTTAATATCGTATCATATAGTACAATACTTTGTGCATAGCAATCCAAATTATCCATTATTACAGTACCACAACAAAACTTGCACATATATTCATTGTGAAATTCGCGACGTCATAGTCTTGTTAAATAATTGTGAAATTGTTGATATCAACTTTTTATATTTTAAAACTGATACTTATTCAGCTTTGCAAGGATTTGATTATTCTATAATGGAACGTTATAATTATAAGATTACTGAAACAAGGGTGCGTAATATAACCGACAAAGTTGCCAAAGTTCCTATCAAATAGGATTATTACCACTTAGTTAAAACCAATCTTGCAAATGATAAGGATTATTTCTGCTAAAGTTCGTAATAAAATTCTATAAATAACTAAGTGATACTTTTGATTTCTGAACGTCTTATTAACAAGTCTTATCGCTAGTCTAGCTGAGGGCCAGATTAAAACATATATTAACATAGCATTCCACAGGAATCTTGTTAGCTGGGTCGAGTCAGTGCTGTTACAGTTCGGCACCTGAGGAGAACAGCTGTTTCAGTGAATATAAATATAACGCCCAAATAATTGCAAATTAGCAATAAGGGTCACGTGACAGAGTAATGTGTTGGAGCTACGAATCGTTTTGTAGTTTGTGTTTTCTCTTAATACACTGTAACGCCTAAGGATAATTAACCCATTACGATACACACATCTGACACAGTGCCAGAATCATCCATCACTAAAAATAGCTGAATCTACAGCGGGTGTTGTCATTGGTAACTACAATGAAAATATACTATGAAAAGTTTATTTGTAAACTACCTATCACTGGGAAGAGCTTTGGCCTACGAAAATATTCCCTGCCTGATAAATTGACACAGCCGTAGAAATATATTGGTCAGAGTAGAAAGTAAACCTAAAGTTGCATAAATAATAATGACGATCAAATCATCATTAATTTGGATTGTAGAATCAGAAAGTCAAAGAAACCTTATTTCATAAGGACAGCCTGGAAGCGTTTTACAATGAATTATGATATCGTTTTGTCTTTTTTGTTTATATATTAAACGCATTTTATTTATCTCAGTAGCGTACCTTGCGACTTGTCATATCTATGCAAGATTGGTTACATGCTTTCTTTATTTTCTTCAGTTGAACTCTCGATAATCATTATGAGGCCAGACTTATCAAGTAAATTCTAAATTTGACCTAATCTGTATTACGACATTCTGTTGTATCAGAAGTAACTTCCTTAGTTTTACAATGGAACGAAGGGAAGTAACTCTGATATTGATAATATTTATGGTATTTTTCATTATACATGTATTTGCAAATGGCTTTTCCCTGATGTTTGCCTTTGTTGCTCCAAGGTAAACAATAAGACAAAAGCAGACCACTAGAAAGCGCTACATCATTACAATGGCATCAAAATGACAGTCTGTCGATGTTATCTGTCTGTAAAAATAAACTCCGTCATAGAAAACCACAAGACTCTACTCTGTGTCAATCAGCGTCTCATGACATTGGTTATTTACGCAATAGTATTATTAATTTTAGAAACTGAAATATTTTGTATATATACTTTTATTATTATGTAATTTGTAACTAATTATACTTTACTAATCATGAGGACCCTGAGGAAGATTAGCCCTTGGCTAGATCAGGTTTTTATCCTCGGTAAATAAAGTTTAGTATTATTATTATTATTATTGGTTTCCGACGATGACAAACTCGACGTTTGCTTTGAAATGCCATACATCAGGATGATTATGTTTTACTGGAGGGACTGCTATTGACTTGTGATCAGTATAACAGGTCTCTACAGATTCTCTGAGACCCCTCGCCGAGTGATTATTTAGGTAGGACCATTATATCTTATCATGCAAACCATCAAGACAGTTAGTGATAGACGCTTTATTTTGTGATAGCAGGTTTGACGTAACCTGGACAGAAATCTTTAACAATTGTACTATATTTATATGTTTGAATCATAAAAGTGTTTATTAAATAAGTATTTATTTCTTTTGAACTTTTATATAAACCAAATTTTTACAGCCTCTAATTTAGTCATTGATTTCATGAAAATATATTTTCTGTTATCACAAATACAAACTAAGTGTATACCACTAGAATTAGTCTCCCGTAATGATGTGGGGTTACAACGAAATGTTACAACCCACGATCAGGAAGGTAGCTTGGAAATTTAATTTTATACCGCATTCTGAAAAACATCGAGTTGAATCATTATTTTTGAGTGGTACATTAGATGCCTAGAAGTAATACGTGCAATTATAATTGCTGACTATTTCCTTTATGTAGAATTATCTGCTCCTACAAACAGAAGTCCATTATGGTGATATCGTACATTTGCCTGGAAAAATAAAATCATATTTTATAAAATGATGAGTCAAGGTATGGCTACAAGAACTTGCAAAGACAAAATAATGACCATTATGTAGAGAAATGTTCCTCATCAATACCCACGCTTGTCTACAACTGAGCTTTCCAATAATACATTTCGTAGACGATGCACATGACGTTGATGCTAGGCTTCAGACAACCAGACGTTGTAGTTTACACAAATAAACACATGTTTACCAGAGAACATTCCTAGCCATACACCCATCTTCTTGGCTAATGAAGAAGCCCTGTGGCATCTTAACACTCGCAATAACATAGAGTTGCTATTCTGTCTTACAGCAGAAACACTATATGCATTACACAACATGGTGAAGGAATGTGTGAGAGTTACAGCAATGTTTAACAAGCAAACTCTTTATTTATTGCAAGAAGTGTTAACAACCTGTATAACAAGCCATATATTAGTTTTATCATGAGTTTTGGGTTTTATTTATGTCACGATTTTACCAGATTTACCAGATACAATGTCCTTCGGTTTTAATGTTTTCGTTAACCTTGGGATAGAGATAACAAATAATATTAAAAAAAATTTCTTTGCTGCCACTTTTTTGGACACTTCCGTTTAAGTTCCAAAAACATTATCTACTTTAAGTTATTTTGTCGATGTATCAAAATATGTTGAGTTCCTTTCAGAATAAATTATTTTGTTCATTGTAGCTTTGATTTGAACATGATTTCTTTGGTAGCTTTTACATTATCGTAAGCTGGCCACCAGTATTCAGAATACTGAAAACATCACTAAATTTGGCTTGATCTTTTTTTTGTTTCTGCGATATGTCTGATTTCTGTTTCAAACAAGGGGAGATAATCTTATCAATAGCCACTTCCGTCATATATCGTTAGATATAAAAGTTAGGAATCTATAAACTGTCTCTCTCATAAAGCTTTAGTTGTTTTTGAAGTACGGAGATGACCCAGAAACTGGCAGCTGTATAATTGTTAGGTGTTCAACGTCTACAAGAAGCGACCAATCATTGCTCAACAACTACCTAAACATTGCCCTTACTTCATTCTCTCTGATGAAAAGATGTATGCTGGATTTTATAAATATTTACTTGTTTTCTCTACACACTCTGAAAACAGCTATCAACAATGAAGTTGTAAGTAATAGGTGTTTTTTTTTGTCAAAACATTCAGATCGAATAACGGATTTTTTACGCCTGCTCGACAATGTTTTCAGCTGTATGTTTGATTTGTTAGAAATCAGTCTTTGCCTCCCTCATATCAACACGCTTAGTATCACAGACTTTAAGACGCAGTACTGCCGAAATAGCAAAGCAATTAAAGATGCTCAACCGCCGGCAGAGCAAAACGATACCCATCAATATTGAACAACAATTGATGTATAATATGTGTCAAATTAACACAAAAATGCAAATAAAATAATTTACTTCGCTTTTGGTGCATGCACAATCAGTGCTTAATTCCATATAGAGCATTGTATCATGGAAGTCTGTCGGGACGCAAATAATTATTTTTAATATTTTCATTTTGAATAATACTAAGAAGTTCTAACTTTTCAATGATGGTAATGGTGTAAAGTAAGTAACTTTTATAACTGAAGGAAATACTCATTCGTCTAGATCTATCTCGTTCTTGACAGATAAAAAATACCATTTCATAGACAGAAAGAATTAATCGTACGTCTAGTATTACGATGTCATATATACAAAACGATTTCGCGGGGAATTTTAAAAGCGGCACAGTCAAACTGAATTATTGGATAAGATATTAGTGCGCCACAACACAATTTGTTTTATTGTATAAATAAATAAAATCACGGAAATTTATGCCTAATTAGTACCTGAGTGAGTTATCTGAATTAAATTAGAACCATTTTTCTCAATATCTTTTGGAATTTTAAAGTCATAGACAAAAAACGGACGGACATTCTTCATTAAGCGTCTATGAAAAAGAATGGCCGTCCGTTTTTTTTTTGTCTATGACTTTATAACCTCAAAAGATATTGAGAATAATGCTTAAATGAATCTGTGGAAACAAAATATATGAGCGTAATACCATGTTGTTTGAAATATTGCCTAGACATATGGTAAATCCGTCAAAGAAAAGTTATTCCATATTTGATGTTTCATACCTATAAACTATACATGTATCTTAGGGGCGTTCATTTGCAGTTATTTATAATAATTTCAAAATATTTTTAATGTCATATCACTCTACAATTTTAAATAGAAACCATGTTTTTCGGCAAGGAAAAAACATGTATCCATTTGTCAACTGCTTGGCTTCTACATATAATGTACTTTTGTTAGGCAATGGTGAATACTGTGTGTAAACGATCCCTGTCAATATTTTGAATCTTTCAATATATGTTATACGGCAAATAACGAAACACCATAGCGCCTTGTATAACTTGTTTAGGGTGTATGCAAAGTCTTTTATTCTAATAACAAATACGGATCCGGGAAGTTCTACTGAGTTACCAGAAACTTAATAGTGGAGACTATAGCATCCATGCCCTTTCAAAACTTGCGAAAATTCTTTCGATACGGGGTGGGATTCTTCAGTATTCTACATACTTTGGTATTAATATAATGTAATTGTTATTTGAGTAAATGACTCAAACCTATGTGGGGTTTTCCATCTCTTTATGTTCAACCCTACATCTCTACACTTACTATATAATTAAATGACAGCAAGCTTTGTTTACTATTTTAAGAATTAATGAACACTTTTAACTTGTATTTTCTACGAGTAAAAGTGCGGCCTATACATTAAGCGCCACAAGACATCATAAAAGAGAAACTTTATGATGACGCCGCAATACTAAAACATATATGTTTTATTATTGATAATTACACTAAATGTGTCCCAACAATATATTATAATCATTAGTTATGCAGCTATCTAACCACTTTACTGTGAAAAAAAACAAAGACCTTTGCAATAAAATGACCCTACATTTGCAAAATCACTAGAACTTTCTGTACTTCAGCTTTATATAACCTAAGCAGTCAGTCTAAGATGTTATATAAAGGTGAACAACATACACGCCTTGGTTCATATCATCACAGTAGTCCGACATAGATTACCATCACGATGGTAGGCCTGTACGTATCACGCGCTTGTGGAAAGTGATTCTTTGTCTGATAGAATAAAATGTATGGTCTTTCAAATCAAACACCAGTATACTAGTATAAGCGGTAAGTTTGTAATAAGGATGGCTCCATAGAAAACAATAAGGTTTATTTAGTGTTGCTTATTATTACACCAATTTACACGTGTATAAAAAGACAAGACAAAAACGAATAAATATCGACATTGAGGAGTGTTTGGATAAACTCAATTTCTGCATTAAAAGGTTTGATTTAAACATGAAACTGTCAACATATATATTTAAGTGCTATTAATATTTTGGTGCAATCGCGCTAAAACTTTGCGCTGAAATATTCTTTCTTTGTATATTACGGAGTTACTTCCCTTGTGGGTAGGTATTCATCGTGACGTCATTATTTTGTGATAGAAATTCAAGTCGATTTCTGAAAGGTATGACGTTACGAAAACACACGACGTCACAATCAACATAACTTACCTAAAGGGTTGATAAATCTGAAATAGGCAAATAAAGAATCCATGATGGATCAGCCATTATACACGCGAGAATTAATCATTGTGCTATTTTTTTTTCAAAATTATTTTTGCGCTTAAATTATAACCCCCAATATACGTTTACAGTATGGGAAACTTAAGACCATTCAATACAATGGCATTGTTCACTGTATTTCTGGGACTGAGCATAGTATTTGGGAAACTAGCCAAGAGAATTGCCATTTTTGAAATTGCACTGAAGGTCCCTCCACAGCAGTTTTGGCTATATTCAATCCTGAAACAACTTTACGCGTTAGGAACTGTTCTATAAATAGATATCTTATCTCGTGCTTGTTATTTTTAGGTGTACTTGTATCTAACGTTATGTGTACAGACACTACAGCTGACTGTATTAAACAGATCAGCTTTTGGAATACATATGTCAAAATATGCGTATGATTTGTTAATTTGACGTAAAATTAGCATTATTTTCAGAACGACATCTAACAGGACATGTTCCATACCGAAACGTGCTCTTGTCATATAGAGCTTACTTTAACCAAGTTACGAAGTTAATGTTGTTGGTTGATTTAATGATTATAATTTTAAAGCTTGTCTTCAAACTTACAAAATTTCCAAGAAAATTCTTTTGTAAAAACAACTTCAAGATATATAATGAAGTGTACGTTCTGAATTTTGTGAGAAATTGCAATAAATACATGCAGAAAAATCTAGTTATCGCATCTTTCTATTCAAAGGCGATTGGCCATTATAATAGTGTTAATCTTATAAAAAAAAATAACAACGGACACCAGATTATCATTATACTTAAAATATAGGAATAACATTAAATTCAATTCAAATGTTGTATTGACTTTGGGCCAATGACCCATCAGTAACAAAAGTAGATATGCATATTGTGTACAACATGCATTATAACAAAATCTACAACAAAATTACAAAAATACACTCGTGAAAAATATCAAAGTTTCCACCTCACTTGATCAAGAAACAAGGAATATCCTCTATTAACTTACAGGAGGTGCGCCCATTTACAGGGATGATACAAATACATTACATGTCGACATACCGCTATTAGGGGGAATTCTGATAATAACCAGTCAGAGATAAATTCGATAATTCTTCTTCGTTAAAAACGACAGACGGATGCTGGAGGTTATAGAATTATTATTATTATTATTTTAATAACTTTTCCTAACAAGAACATACGAACTCTTATATTGCACACTGCAACTATTTATTCGAAACAGAAATGATTGCATTTCTTCACTTTATTCAAAATAAAGAATATCTAAAACACAATGATAATTGTAAGGATGCTGTTCTCGAGTGATACTTATACCGTAAACCTTTTATCTACAAAGATCTAGGTATGTTCGTACGCCAGAGATAACGTGTGAGGGGTTGCAAATAAACATTCCACAATAAGTTTTATGTGACCTCTAGCTATCATAAATCTTAACCTGAAACTATGCTTACGCTGAAAAAGGTTGTATCTTTGTGACCGTGTATTGCATACCTCATCTCGTCATTCTTGACAGACATTCTATGATAACAGACAATCATGGATGGTATAAAACCCTACACAGCTTCCTCTCTGTTATACTGTCAGACAATCATGGATGGTATAATACCCTACATAGCTTCCTCTCTGTTATACCGTCAGACAATCAGGGATGGTATAATACCCTACATAGCTTCCTCCTTGTTATACTGTCAGACAATCAGGGATGGTATAATACCCTACATAGCTTCCTCTCTGTTATACTGTCAGACAATCAGGGATGGTATAATACCCTACATAGCTTCCTCTTTGTTATATACCGTCAGACAATCAGGGATGGTATAATACCCTACATAGCTTCCTCTTTGTTATATACCGTCAGACAATCAGGGATGGTATAATACCCTAAATAGCTTCCTCTCTGTTATACTGTCAGACAATCAGGGATGGTATAATACCCTACATAGCTTCCTCTTTGTTTATACCGTCAGACAATCAGGGATGGTATAATACCCTACATAGCTTCCTCTTTGTTATACTGTCAGACAATCAGGGATGGTATAATACCCTACACAGCTTCCTCTCTGTTATACTGTACACTAAGGAATACTTCTCGGCATATTTTTTCGCGGGTTTAAGTTATGTGCGTTATATTTACAAGTTTCTTTTTATCATTAGGATATATTTTATGCCAAGCAGTTCATGATATTTTTTCTCAAGACGTGTTGAGGTTTATACCTCCATTAACCTATTTATATAAGTGTAGTTAATCCTTAAATAACGTGTGACTTTCATGAGCACCTGCGTAAAAACATATATCATTTCGTTACGTTGGTGCAGTGTCGTTGATGTTTTTTGATTCCATGTCGATTAAAAACAGCAGAACTAAAAAAAAAGAGTTTAAAGCTAGCTACGCCATTATTTTTTATAAATACAAATGAATGAAAATGTAAGTGTTTAAATGTTTTGTAACGAATCAAAACCCTTCTTAATAACACACACATGCATATTCGACGCAAATCGCTCTCAGACATAAACAGTGATAACTTAAAATTATTATTCCAAACTTACAATAAAATTTAGTTTTTTGAAAATGCCACGGGAATTCGAAGAAGACAGTGATAATTCATTGTTTCAACTAAGACACCATCCGTACACAGACACTATTTCTTCACATGAATTTTACCTGTGTATTATTGTGGATCTAATCAGGATCAATCCTAATAAAACCACTCCTGTTATAAACAAACATTAAACGTGACTTCATGCATCAGAAATGGAATATTTTGCGATAATAGCATATTGTCGACAATGGAGTTTCTCAGTTCTGATGTATATGTAGAACTGTTTTAATGTCACAGTAAATCTCTGCTACATAACACGTACAGATACAATAAGATTCCGATCGACACCTATAAACATTAGTTTCTGTCAACATTTCACAATTATAATATATCCGATCATAAAAACGCTGCCATTAAGTAAGACACCTAATAATGGTTACCTAGCAACGGAGCCTTATAAAATTCGTTAGTAGGATTTACTTAATTGTCAATAGATACATTTGTGGGTCTGGAATTCTTAACAATGTTAGTATGGACCACTAATCAGATACAAAACTACAATGTACCAAACACCTTGGGAAGCCATAGACCTCTCAGTGCCAGAGATACATTGATATAGATCTTCTTCTTGCTGTTCAACTTTGTCACAAAGACCGAGGTCTACCACGATTAGAGAGTTTGGCTATCAATAATCTGGACAACATTACAGCCACTGTATAAACGTTACTAGTATGCTGCGTGCCAACATTAGAACAGTGTATCATGTGGTGGCTTCGCAACCAAACTATGGCTCTGCTACACTGAAGGAATATTGATAATTAGTCAAGTTGATAATTAGTTACACGTGTGATATTGTAGGATTGATAGCAGGTGGCTCAATTGTATATTGTGAGTTCGCATTTATCTATATAGCTCGGGGTTTGGACTCCATTGTATATTGTGAGTTCGCATTTATCTACAGAGCTCGGGGTTTGGACTCCATTTTATATTGTGAGTTCGCATTTATCTACAGAGCTCGGGGTTTGGACGCCATTGGATATTGTGACTTCGCAATTATCATATATAGCTCGGGGTTTGGACTTCTATACATTATGTAATACCTTTGTTGATGTGAGTTTTTGTTTTATTTCTATGTTTAAACGAAGACCTCCCTTGTAGGTATTCATTATGACATCATCATTTTGTGAGTGAAATTCACGTCGCTTTCTTTGAATAGTATGGCGTAATGCTCGAAAACGCGTGACGTCACAATCAATACTTGTCCGCAAAGGCAGATACAATTTGAGAGAATAAGAAAAGGGATTGATTCGATCAGAGTAATCATGATGTTGAACAAGATCATATCTTTGAATATGATTGGCATTCTAAACTTTCACTTAGTTATTACGTGTATATTCCAAGGACGTTTATTTTATGGATTTTTTGAAATGAAAGTATCTAGTTGTTATATACATGTCATAGGCAACCATCGCAAATAGTTTAGTTGCCATGGATACCATAAATACGATGTCACCAGTAAAAGGTGATGTACAGATGTGATCAAGCCTTTGTATGACCCCGACCCGCCTGGCCAAGCTCTCTGGAGGCCCTGATCACCATTAGTCATTAATAACAAGTATTGATTCTCCCAAAGTGTCTCAGTAATGGACTGTCTATCTCCGATAAACGGATATGATGACAGTGGTAACACATAATATACCAATAGCAAATGCTATCGATATCTGTATCGTATCCGAAAGTCATCGAAACATCAGGGCGCCATAAAACCCTTGATCGCATCAATTTTACATAGTTGTCAAGATTATATATATAGAAGAATGCCATTTGAAGTAGAATTTTGCATTTTGATAAGGAATTGCAATTCGGAATGATCGAGTATGATACGTATTTAACGTATTTCGATTATTTCTCTTGCAGAATATAGATCTATAGACAACGCTTTATATCACACTTGAAAGAATGACGTTTTTACTCTAATATTTGATTTCTATCATGATATTGAGTACCAGACCTTCAGATTGTTTCCATCAGTCTGCATCTTGCGTTGGACTTATCAAAGCAACCAAACTTTGTTTGAAGGCGATTCTCTTATCTTCAATAGCCTTATCATATCTACTGGAAGTACAGTTTATTGGATGGGCTAATAGATGTGTACCAATGTCTTCGCAGCGAATGTTTACTTTGCATTTTCACACACCGTTACATGGACATAATAATTCAAGTAACAACAAGCAACATTTGCTATTGTGGCGTAAATTATCTGCATTGTGACATCATTAATTGCATTGTTACCAACTTTTCGCGAAATAAAGTGATTGGAAATGATTAAGTATTATCATAATCTCGTTTGATACGTTCTTTATGGATACAGTCTGTAAGTCCTTACACATTATGACCTTATATCTATTACTTCTGGTGTTGTTGAATTCACATTAGTCAAAGTGCTGATATAAATAACGAATAACTCGACAAATATTGTCACTGTTATTGTTATAGCTTAATCATAGGCATCCACGCATTGGCCTTTTTGTCATCAATATCAATACACGTTATATGACCATGACAACATGCTAAAACATTCATTGGATTAATCGTGTGTTAAGGGAAATCACGTGTCACCTTAGTATCACGGGCATTCGGCGAGGAAAATGTAGAGTAATCGTGAATTGTAATTCATTATAGCCCACTATTCAGTATGCGGTCGATAACATACCTGATAAACACTTGTGTAAGATATCTGCTGGCAAGTCGTTTACTGTTATGATATAATCGCCTTCTTGTTGACAGAAAACATCATGGTACTTTGATGAGTCAACAATATAATGACATAACAAAGTGACGTTACAACGCCAGTATACATATTACTGTTGGTATCCTATAGGGCTGATGATGGCTTGATGGATGCTGGGTCTATTTAACACAGTTCAGCAAGTCTTTCAATGACAAGAAAGAATGTTAAGAATGAAATGCTTCAAATAGTAGCGTTAATGACATTTTAAGTACTATATCTCTCAATAAAGTGGAAATACATACATATATACGGACTTTGTGAAGTGTACGCATTCCTTGGAGATTTGGAACACAGCATGCACTATACTTACCCCTTGGCCCGTGGCGAAAGGTGCACATGCTAGTAACACAGTTTGAAGAACAATCAAACTGGACATCATAATGATAGTAAATGAGATAAAAAGTATATTGACAAAAAATACAACTTCTTTGCTCCGTTAAATAAATCCGGGTTTCACAGAGTAACTAGCCCTGAGTACTAGGACTACTACACTCAACACAGGAGCTGTAGGGAATGACAAATGCCTGATTTGGAGCTCATGTAGATCGTGTTTCACTCAGCAGCAGCAGCAACCGGGCGCGTGCTATGTAGAAAATGCGAAACTAAGCGGCTAGTTTATACCGTGGTAACCATGGCGATTTATTTAACATGTAGCAAAGTTAATGTATATACTATTGATAATTTTGGCCGAGGGAGTGGGATGGGGTGGACTTGAATTGCTGCTATTTCGTTACTTTATTTTTATGACACAGCAAACAACAAACAAACTGCTCAAGATTATCGATATGAGTGAATCATCATTTGCATTGCAGCTAGGAAGCGTAGATCTAAATGGCAATTGGAAAATATTGAGGTGAATGAAGTATCCAAGTAATGCTATAGATGGGACAACATATGGTGTAAATGTAAACTGAATTATCTGGCAAGAATAATGAACTTTCTGCACAGCCCGATTTTGGATGGTTTTGGGTGAATAGGTTTGATATGGTCGAAGTAATATCATAAATTAATGCATACTAAACGATGTCAGTTGTACAACGCCATAACTGAAGGTTTAACGTCCTATTAACAACCAGGGGATTAAATGGCATTTATTGTGTTTAAAAAGTACATGTAAGTTAATTACCATATCTGATATGAAAGCAACAAACTCAGTTTTATTGAACGTTATTAAAGTGGTGTCAGTCATATATATGTATATAACGTAACGAGTAAAGGCCACACGTTAAAGGTAGGTTTCGCCCAACTAAATAAATATTTTTTTTGTAAAATTCGATAAACGGAAGAAAAGATGAAAAAATACATATTGAAAATACCTCAATTTTTAGATTTTTCTACTGTGATAGGTTGGGAAGATACACAAATAATAATATTCATTCATAATGTAATGTTAAAATATTTTGTCGATAAATGTACTATACCGGATTTGTTTTGAGATGGCTAATATAGGCTTTGCCTGTTGCCAAATCCATTTGCATATTATTTGCAATAAAATTTGTTGAAATGAAAATACCTCAATTTAATTTCTTTATGCGTATGGGATTGAACAAATGTGTTTTTGATACAAAATTGAAGTTAATCCTTGATTTATTTGACAGTCAGACAGAATAGTATGCAAATGAAGCTGCGATGGATTGTGTTGTCGAAGTTTCGCGCATGCGCATTGTTACGCACTAAAAGTAAACAAAATGGCTGAAAGAAAGCGTGTGAGATACATTGTATAAATATATATATACATAAATCTAAATCGGCAACAAAGAGGACGAAATTAGAATGGAATCGGTAGCACCCTGTGATATATCTAGGGAATGAAATTCAGAGATGGCATGTAGCAATAGAAGAAACAGAAGCCACATCTCAAGCGGAACTTGCCCGGATCTGTTGGGCTCGTGTTGCTTGTGTTAAATTTCAACACATATGCCAGCTCACATACAGCCGCAGACTAACCTATATTATATGTTTGGTGTACTAAGCTAGCGAGCGTATGTAAGTAAACAGTCCATCGCACTTCGATTTGTTGTTGTTGTTTTTTAACTAAACATACCGTGACAAACTGTCACTGCTATCTAACTTTTTGTTGCACGCTTCCGTTTGTTGGGATGCGGCCTCGTTTTGGAAAAAATACGTCATGTTCTATGTAAAGCTTGACTTCGCTCGATTTTTAGAGGAGTATTCTCCTGGTCAAGCTAGGCAACTGACCTCCCATATTATTCGCTGTATGCATTGAAAAGATCTGCAGATTATATCTATGTACAGATAAATTTCAATTTAGTAGCCTTTATATTTCATTGGGCGAAACCTACCTTTAACAATCGCATTATTCTACATATGTAGTTATCAGTTCGGACATGGCGCCAATAAATATATTGGCTATAATGGTGACCTATATTGCATACTTTTGTCTCGTTCAACCAAACGCTTGATAACATGTGAAGCCAACAAGAGTCTGACTGAATGAGTAGTAGTGTACTTTTCAGCTCTCTAAGACTTCCGGGTAGGGAGACTTCATTTCTGGGCTTTTGTTGAAATCTCGGATGGCGGAAAGCGAGTGAGTTTGAATATTTCACATACATTTCACTACAGTGCTGGGCTTTTCTGGCATATCACATTAAAACAAACTAATCTATTTTCTATTAGAACTGGTTTATTTCCGACATATATGCAAATTTCAATATCCTCTTAGACTGAATTACCCCTTTAAGCCTCACCAAGCAATCAAAATTAATGTTTTATACCTTGATTGGCCCGACAGTAAGTTTGCCCTAATGCAAGTTACGTAGAGTGTTGCAATGTGCTAACACTTACATCTTAGGGCGACTGGTTCGCTCATCGTCAGTGTAATGTGACCGGGTGGGGTGTGTTGCTTGGTGTCTTTGGCAGCATGCTTCAAGGATATAGCACTATAAAAAGGGCAAGAGCTAAACTATACAAGAAGGCAAAACACGAATAGATACAATCTGATTAAAACGTATATCCTTATAACCACTCCGTTAAATAGATGATCTGAGAATATCCCATAAAGGGTCATGATCGGATGACCTTTCTAACACGTGTGCTTCAGATCACATACATTTTCTACACATGGCTACGTCAATTGATAACGCCATTTCGTCCCAGTATACATATGCATCTAGCTTTCATGTGCTATTTGGGCGAGATGACTACATCCTCGATACTCCAGGGGTTCCGATCACTTACGATCTCTACACCCCTGGACTATCTCATCGTAAAACTGGAGGCAACAGAACAGAACAGGTAATTTAGTCCTTTGATGTACATCAAAAGAACCGTATAACTGTACACTGTGGTTGACTATGTGGCTTTGAAGTTGGGCGTCGCTCTCTCTGTAGTCTTCAAAGAAAATCTTTGCTGGTCTGTGATTGGTCAAATATTTTCAGCTGAGCTGCCTTCAATTTCACTATGAGATAGTCCAGGGGTGTAGTGATCGTAAGTGATCGGAACCCCTGGAGTATCGAGGATGGTGCTATTTGGGCGAGATGACTACGTACACGAAAATAATTCGGACAGCTTTTTCGAACTATTTCGTCCCCAGTCAATATTCCGGCAGGGCCAATTTGATTGCCCATTTTCAAAGGTCATCTGGACGTGACCCCTAATGGGATGTTGTCAGATCCTCTTTTCAAACGTAGTGATAATAAGGATCTGTATTTTAATCAGATTGTCATGAATGAAGAGTCGGAAGAGGTTACGGAAGAGTTAGAGGAAGATGTGTGACGGGAAGGAAGATGAGACGTTGATCTAGAGATAGGATGAGTGGGACCGAGAGAGTGAGTGTAAGATTATATTCGTTTCGTCAGTTTGTATGTTGTTTACATTAGCGATGTCGGAGGATACAAGAGTGATCTCCCTTGAATCATTGAAAAATGTCACTGTATCTATCATCACTGTGAAACTGTGTCTACATTTTACAATATGTGTTCTTTCTTTACAAGTTATGCCAAGATGGTGTTGTAGAAAGTAAATTGTTCTGAACGCACCTACATATGTAAAGTAGTAAAATAGTCAGGCAGAATTGTAAGGACAGTTATCCCGATTTTCTATGTACATTATTATGTATTTGGATTTTATGCAGCCTGTTGCTTGTATTTAACAACTGAGTCAATTACTCGAGCAAAATTTCTCTTTAGATGGAGGACCCCGGGAACTTTTTCTACCGGGTCTTATTTTACGTTACTGCAGCCGTGTAGGCCTTTTTGCAATGAAGAGCTTATGTAAATTTTAAAACATTTTGACGTAAGTGCGAATATTTTAGCCTCAGTTTCCCCGTGATTAAAGGTTAAAGTCACACTTTATCTTACAAACAACAGGTCTTTGGGCCTCATCATTATGAAGAAGAACTAAGACATGGTGCTGAAATTTGATTAAAAGAGAAATAATAATTGTCGCAAACAAGTACATTGTATTGTAATCGTAGTTTCTTTTGTCTCGTCTCAGTGCTACCCACTTTTCTTCTTGGTGCATGATTGTAAGAGCATTTCTTAAAAATTGCAACGCCAAAATATTATCAAAATTATCAAATGCATAAGTCGGGCAAAATGTGTTATGAGCATACAGACAAAATGGTTATTTTAGGGAAAAAGAATTTTTGAGGTATCGTATTCTCAATGATAGGTGCCCAGGCGTCTAAAATGATTTAGATGAGGCACTTACTGTGATAAGAAAACTTGATACAAATTAAATGCTTCCTTAAGTTTGTACATACAAAATATCGTTTTAATCTTAATCACAATGATTATGAAATTAAAGTACCAACACAGAAAGAGAGGAAATAAAATGAAATTGAGAAAGCCGGATGTAACTCTGATAAAAAATGATAATAACATATCACACATGTTTGTAAAGAAACAAGTTTAAAGGCGGATTCTTTTGTTTAAAATGGTCTCAGATGTCCAAAGTGAAAAAGGTTTTATGAAAGTGAAAGCTTAAAATCTTTATTCAAAATCATATATAGGTAAACTCACAAATTATTAAGTTAAATAAGTTATCAAAATTCAAGTATCACGGGCGCTAGTTAACGCGATCAATAGAGTATATTCGTTCGTTCTAACGTATACGAAGTCAAAAGGAAGGCCAATTCTTTAATAATCTGTAATGATTGTCCATTGGCATTCCCGACAACTGTGGTCTACTACCTTCAACGTGAGCAATTCAATGACGTCACATCTCGAGAACAATTAAGATGACGCCAAACATCTCGCGCTATCTCGCGAACAATTGCACCTAGTTACAGCATCACGACTATTCTGACTGAAAGCTGCTTATACCCTCTCAGGAAAACCGATGTCAACAACAATTATCGACGAAATGAACATGAAAAAACTTTATGAACTTTGCGAAACGTATGTATTGAAATTGGTTGACCATCTTTAGTATGTTTGTTTTTCATCTTTTAAGTTTAATTAGAGTTAATGTCAATCTAACGTCAATCAGCTAAGGAATGGTTGATTAACTATGTAAGAATGGTTGATTATTGAGCCATTGATTGTCTTATATATTGCAGTGATTACTTGATATTTTAAAGGCCCACTACCTTTCCGGAGCAAATTTTAAGGTTTCTTAAAAAACATTAAAGATGGTCCACCGCCGACAGAGCATAAATGATATTTATCATTTGAACAATAATTAGTGTTTAATTGTGTATATATTTGTCTAATTAACACAAAAAAATGATAAAAAATAAGTTATTTTGCCTTTGATGCATGCGCATTAAGTAAATCATTCCATATAGGATATAGTGCCACGGAATTTTTTCGGGATGCAATTAATTTTTTTTAATATTTTTAACTTGAAGTAAAATTAGAAGCTCAAATTTTTCAACGATAGTAATGGTGTAAAGTAAGTAACTTTTGTAACTGAAGAAAAATACTAAATCGTTTAATTTTTGATAGTGAAAAAATATAATTTGTCAGCGGTGGAGCATCTTTAATAACATAACATAATACATATCGATGGCCTAAGATCTGGTAACAACACCAAACATATGCAAGATTTCCTGCGTAATATATGATAAATGTGAAGATTCAATTCTGACTGGCGCAGTGATAGTCAACTTAGGACGACGGCGGGAAACTTAAGACGAACCGCGTTATGAACATTATCGTTTTATTTTTATTTTAATTGAATTGTTCAGACGATAATGATAAGTGTAGTATTAACGGCAAGTTAATAACTTTTGCGACTCCTCAAAATTATTGATCTCGTTTTACATTTCAATTTTAAAAGTTAAAAGCCGTTTCAGAAAGGTAGTGAGCCATAAAGGCTATAGTGGTAATGTCTGATGTTTCTAAAGCTACAATGATAATGTCAAATATTATCTTATGTTATAATTTCCATTTTAGTATGGAGAAGTACCAAAGCTACTGTTACTCACTGCGACAATACGTGACCAACCCGGGAACTTCAATCAACGGCAGTTCTGTCCCATTCTATATACTTCAACAATTCGCGTACGACCAGGAACATTTGGCTAACATTAGTATGCATTATTTTTCACATATAAGAAATACTATCATTTTCAGAAATAAACGAAACTTTAAAAATCAGCAAGATATTATTTGCTATGAAGAAATAGAACATAATCCAACGTTCTACAACGATTTATTTGTCTGTTTTACAGAGAACCCGGAAATGATTAAATTTGTTGCGGCCATTGCCGACACTGCATGCCTCCTAGGAACGTTTCCATATCCATCCGGTGGATTATGGGAAGTGTCCATGACAAAACCCAACAAAATGTAAGTAATTCAAAGCTCCGTCTCTCAGCGAAAAGGTTACCTGAAATTATCTAACATTTCAAAGTGGCCAGTTTTGACTTTTTTTACAAAGTTCGCTTTAATTACTTTAGATGGAATTATTCTGTTTCGGAAAAAATGCATTCATTTCGAAGATACATTTTTATTTTGTCTTGACATCCGCGGAGGGACTTAAATTTTCTACTATAACTACAAGTAGCTGTGTCATTGGAAACAAAGTTAACTGTATATCTCTAAATAGTAAAGAATTGACAAATTACCATATCTTTTTTAGAATGAATGACAAGATAATGACCATTTTGACTCAAGAGTGTGAAGAGAGCCAAAACAAACGTATCTTACAAGCCGCTATAGAAAACCACTTGACCAGCTCAGTGATGAGTCTGTTGAAAGCTAACGAAGGATTCTTTAGGGCATGCACAAAACGACAAGGGTAGGTATCCTTAATTTTACCGGTATGGGATTTTTCTTTTTCATCCTAGGGTAAAGACAAGCTACACGAGATATTTGCACGTGCGCACATAGGGTAAGAGAAATAGAATCATTCACTCTCTTTGGGGAGAGACAGGAGATCTCAACCCTCGGGATAAGATTCTTAAGCTGCCAAACACTCGGAAAAGCATCGTAAAGTCTTTTGCTTGACAACTTAAGAATCTTACTCCTAGGGTTTAGATCTCCTTTCTTACTCCAAATCTATATTAATCTGCATTTTAAGAAAATTTATTTTAGATGAATAGAAGATACGTCACAAAAGAGGAATTATTGTTATTGACGGAACAGCTAATGTAAAACTTAACTTTGGAAAAACACCAACTTACATCTAGTTTGTGTCCTATGTGTGTTGGTTACAGTACTATTGATGGTTTGTTTGTTCTTTTCAGATTAAACACGCGCTTCGTGTGGACAAAAGTAAACAGTATAGACGTATCTGTCATAGCCGAGGACGTGATCTCACGTGCATCGAAAGTAAGTACATGGAAAATAATTATGAATTATTGCATATATAAAAACAATGATGTTTCTCATTACTGATAATACTGTTGTTTAAATGCAACAGAATCACACTGTCGCATTTTCGCGCTGTCGCATGACGCATTGTCGCACCGTCGCATGGTGCATTGTTGCAATGTCGCACGGCGCAATGTTGCACTGTCGCCAATGCGACAGTACGACATGGCCGATATTAGCCACCATAGTTTTTTTTTAAATCAAATCAAAGCACGCGTTGATTATTTGCAGGTTTTCAGAAGCTGGTTCAAACCTAAATGTCACAGAAACGCGTGTTTTCCACCAGGTAAGACTTGTTCAGGAATATTTCTACTTTCCTATTCTCTGTTTTAAAACACGTTTCTCCAATAAAGACAATAGCTTTCGTGACATTCGTTAGGAGTGCTTAGTTTTATTTGAGGGAATATTATAAAACAAAACTCAGTGCTATAATTTTATATTTTTAGGCGGGCTTTGCTTCTCTAAAAATCGGAGTGGATTTAAATTAAAAATCTCAGGACGAACCGATGCCACTAAACCTATGCCTGGATTTTTTGATACACATAAAGGTAAGTCCTTTTCATCACTGAACGCTCACATCATCACTATTGTGACGTCCTCCATACTCCAGGTACGCTGCGGTCGACTGTGTGGCTTTGAAGATGGACGTCGCTCTCTCTGTAATCTTCAAAGGAAGTCTCTGCAGGCCAGCACTCTACTCCAACATGTGTATGAGGTCTTATTCCACCCTGAATACATCGGTTGGATATGCGACCTCATACGAGATCTGTATGTGCTCCATGTTGCTGTCAGCGACCGATTATTACGCTGAATATTTTAAGTAATGCATTAATCACAGCTTCTTGCACTAATTTATTGGAAAAGTTTTGCAAATATGTGTATTTATGATGTATAAATCCAAAAAGGTAGGTGAAAACATATAAAATGTGACTTTTGATACATTTTACACCATTTTGATCAGCTGTGACCCAGCAAGAGGAATCAATGGCCGTGCTTGTTAGAGGTCACACGACGCAATGTTAAAAAGTATCTCGTCGTGTTAACCTCTAACATTGTTGGAGTAGCATGCACTCCCGAACCCGTCATATTTCGTTAAACTTCATTTTTAAAGCATTCTTCTATTGATCTGCTATAGCTGTTTATTGTTCTTTTTGTAGATCTGCGCGTGAAATGCAAGATGGGCTTGTTGAATGGTACAATTGGGTTTGGCTGGATCCGGAAGTCAGCCGTGAGCAGCGAAAAGACATGGGGCTTGTTTGTTCATCCTCCAACATACATATGCTAAATACTACATACGGGTACTGAATACTACATGTACATCAAGATGCTGAAAATATACATACGGGTACTGAACTCTACATACCGGTACTGGATCCCAAATTTGGAGACCGGATAAGTCGTCATGATATCATCAAAACGTATGGGAAAAGTGTCTGTGGTTTTCTTCGTCAGACCAAAAAACTGGCATCATTTACTTCATTACATTCGAGAACTGTGATAGACTTATGTGTGTATCTACTCTTTTTATGTATTAATTCATTCTTTTTTATACATTCATTCATTTATTGATTCATCTCATCAATTCACGAAGCATAATATTTATGTGTTCATTGATTCATCCGTTAATTAATTAATCAATTCATTCATTCATTCATTCATTCAATTACTAAACACGTTAAATCCACCATAATTCATACACTCTACAACCTATCAGATTTATGAAAGATTTTTTTATTATATTTTATCTCTTTTATATCTTTTTGTTATGTATATGAACTTTATAAAAACGTTGAAACCCATTAGATAAAAATCTCCTACCTTTTATACTCGTCTTCTTGTTTTTGATCACCATCTCTTTTATTAAATTGCTACAATATACACATAATTTAATACCAGGTACAACAATGGCATATACAACAATTGTAATACAACAATGACACCTAAAACAAGGGACAGGGATAGATATAACGTCAGTGATAGTAGCCACTGTAGTATCGATGATTGAAGGATTGTGGGTAAAAATCCACATGACTTTGGTGTTTTGCAAGTCACGTTCGTGTTTCCAAACTGTTCAAACACACATTGGATTCAGTTGAACGTTGTTGCGAATTGTATTATGGGGAAAATCAATGTGTGCGTAAAGCTCAAATATGTCACTTTAATTCAAACATTCAAGTCATTATGAAGATACCAAGTAATTCGGTTCCTTTTACTTTGTTTTTTTTATTACATTCATTAACAATTAGTTTTCTATTCATTTTAAGCTTGAGTTTTACAGCTTCATTTTAACGTTACTGTAATAAATTTACATACCTGATTGGTGATAAAACAATACGCTCTCCTTAGCGACCTTAGTGATATCAGTATAATCAGCTGACCAAGAATGCAATATATGTTACATAAAAATCTGTCTCTGTCCAAATGGGGGAGGGAACGAAAGATAGAATGTACAATACATGCATAATAAAACAATCAAAAAGTGAAATCAGCTTCGTTATCACAATAAAATTTACTTTTTGTCCTATTTCATTAATTCTGTATATCTGGCTGAGGTTCTATAATGTATTGCCTTCAGTCACATTAAATATCGACTATAGTAAAATATGTTTATGACGAACATATTTATAACGAATTCATGATTATAACGAAGTGATTTTCACTCCCTGTCAAGGTTCCAATACTGTAATAAGTGTATAACGAACTGTGCTTATAACGAAGTGATTTCATTGGTCCACAGAGGTTCGTTATAACCATGTTTTACTACATACGGATTCAGAATAAAAGAAGCCTATAGCAAGAAATCAGAGTTTACTTTTATCAGACACTGTTTCAGTTTAGTATGAGAGTACACACTCGTTTATGTGTGATGCCTCCATTACATCAAATAATCTAAATTAATCCTTAGATATCGCAGTTTATCTGCGTGTTGGTAGTTAAATCAACATTAAACGACTGCTGCTTTATTCTCTGATAAATTACAATGTACATCCAAATAATTAATAACACCACACAGATATGGAACGACAGAACTGTCTTAGGGGATCATGAACTATTATATTGTGTAGTTTTTCCATTATATTCGGTGTTTTATATGTGGTAGTTACGTCGTTATATTCGGTAGTCAAGTCTTTATATGTGGTAGTTACGTCGTTATATTCGGTAGTCAAGTCTTTATATGTGGTAGTTACGTCGTTATATTCGGTAGTCAAGTCTTTATATGCGGTAGTTACGTCGTTATATTCGGTAGTCAAGTCATTTTTACGGTAGTAGTTGTATTGTTATATGTTGTAGATATATTCTTATATGCAGTGGATTTTACTTTATATAAGGTAGATATGTCTTTATATTAGATACACATGTCTTTATATGCTGTAGATGCATCCTTATATGCCGTGCTTTTATCTTTATATTCGGTAGTTCTTTCGTTATATTCGGTACATTTTCCATTATACGCGGTCGTTAAATCGTTATATACGTTGCTTTTTCTATTATATTAAATAGTCAAATTGAAACTTTATATTCGGTACATACTTCTTTATATTCGGCGCAAACTTCTTAATCATGAACCTATCATCAAGGTAAATACGAAACCACCCTTTGCTTTGAATATTATCAAAATTGTATTTCTGATGTTATGACCAATAATAGCAGAAGTGAGAAACCAGCAGCTGAATTCAAAACACAATTCAATTATATATACAATATTATACAGAGATGGTTTACAATATCTAAAGTATATGGTGGTGGTACAAGAGTAATACGAGAATTTACGATGTTACTTATCTGTATGCGAATGTCCTGGTATAATCCTTGACCCTTCCAGGTTCCGAATTGACAATATTCACAAATCCACGAGGAAATTGAATGTCCACAGATAATTTGTTAAGTTCCAGGCAATATGAATAAATCCACACCATGCGTTATAACAATCCACTAATAAATTCACAATAGCTCGCCCAATAGAATTTAATATGGCGCTGTACAATTCTTGATGTGTCTAATTACAGGTCTTATTACAGTTCTGATTAGCCTTGGACAGCTGGAGTATATATAGCTAAACCCTAATTCAAGAATATTAGAGAACCTTCTACTTCTAGAAATATCTAACTAAAACAGTAAATAAATAAACACACAGAACTTTCGTGAAATAGGTCATTCTAGATCCCTACTTATAATCAATATGTTTACAAACATCTGTTTATACATGATAATATTCTAGAAAGTTCTATATCCTAAATGAATTATATGACCTTAGGATGTATTGATAATGTGGCTAAAGGAGTTATCTCCCTTATCCAATAACGAACACTGAATAGAAAGACAATGATGATGGAAAGATATGGGCCTCAGATAAGGAATAGAAAGCCCTAATAATGCAAACAGCGAAAAAGACATTTTCGTTGCACGTTTCATGATTGACTGACAGAGAAAATCACAAAACATGGTTAACTCTCGACAGGCCTCAATTTGTGAAGTGTTGATGTAGATAAACAGTCTCCATACATTGAAATTTGTATGTCGTGGCAAAACACTTTCTATTGTATTGTTACAATTCATTACGTCGACAGTATATTGCTGTTACATCTTAAATGAGGACAAAGATGATGAGAAACAATAACAAATATTGTACGGATGTAGAAATAGGAGCACGACCTTGTCATTATATACGTCAATTTTTAGCCACTTTAAAGGACAAGCATTGCTTTTTTATCAATCGTTGGAGGTCCCTCTTGTTCCAGCAACCAGTGTAAAACATACTTCTTCGGTTAAAGTTATATTTCTTGCTAATTTCACTGTAACGATATGTCACTTAAACATTTGATATTTGAACATGGACATGTAACTTGATGATTTAGCTCTCCAAAAGCACATGTCGGCCTATAAGACAGCCGAAATCTGGGAATCATATATTCCTGGTTCGAAGAGTAACTTCGAGATTTGTCGGAATTCCGAATCGTATCACGTGACTGACGTCCACACGAACTGCACGTGGTGATCCAGGTAACTCGCATAAGCACACATGTGTTTGTTTACGTTTTGCTTCTGGTTAATATGAGCAGATCCTGCTGGTATATGTCCACTGAGCGAGTATTTGAAGCTTCTAATTCACACATTGCCGTAATTCAATATTGTGTGTATCCAGTCTGCTGAGGTCGACCACATGTTTTGTTACGAAAAATTGTTGACATTTTCTCTTGGTTCCACAACTCTCGTGTTACTTCGAGATTGTCGCGACGATGTTCGAAAGAGTTCGGAATGATTCGGAATCTTTCGAGCCTATTTTTCAAGTGTACACGTTAAAAAGATTTTTTACTTTTATAATTGAAAACACTTCCATTGCTGCAACTTTATAAGTGTGGTTAAATTACAAAGTTTAAATCTCAGACAGAAAAATATGTATTACATTTAAACAGTTTTCACTATGTCAAAAAGAGTGAAAGTTATAGACCATACAACTTAAGCGTCTAAAACAATCAATGTATAATAAATTGTTACCATGTTGCGGTTATGACATCCTCTCAGGGAATGATGGCTTGCTGACACATTTCATGAATACTTTGACAAAATGAACAGGTGATGAATTGTCGAGAGAGATGATGTGATACCCAGCGCCGGCACACATCGTGGCCCTCGAAGAACCCTCATTTCTGGATTGCAAATTTTTTTCACTGAACATCTCTGGATCAGTTTTGTTTAATGATAACCAAAGTTTCATGAGGATATACCATGTGGGCAAACGAGAATCTAGATTTTGGGCACCGTGCGTTTATTGGCCCTTGTTTGACTCAGTCGTTGATACACGCTGCTAAGGTCTGCCATAATGATCAAGACAAAGGGAACAGCTAACAGTACGGCTCCCACTGCTCCAATCGTCTGCGCCGACGTCCTCGAGTCCTTGGCACTTGTCTTCCGGCGTATACTCACTGTGAAATATACACAGTATTGTATGTTATCGATCAGAGTAAAGTTTAATAAATATAATAAGAGAACACATACAAATAAAAAAAACATTTCATAACTGGTTAACAACTATTTTTTGTTGGTGAAAAATAATACATAATAAATTATTGATGATCTATACATCCAAAGACATACCCCCGGGTACAGGTATTTGTTAAGCTATTCTGTATTAATTCGTATAAATCTTGATAAAATGGATAAATATGAACGCCAGTTGGTAGAATAAAATTCTGATTCGGTCGTTATCTTGTCCAATGCACTTACTGCTTGTTTTTTTTCTGTCCACTTTCAGTTCTTTCTTCATGGCAGCGACGGCTTCATAGAGTTCCTCTGATGTCATGGTGCTTACGCGAGTTTGACACGTACAGTTCTCGGAACAGCCACCTTAAGAAAGGGTAAAAGTCTATTACATATATATCAATATTAAAAAAAATATGACTTAATTACATGTTGGTAAGAGGTAATAGACTTTGTACTTTACATTTAAAAAAAGAAATGACAAATATAGTGTGACTTTGCGTTATATGTCTGAATACCGCCAACGCATGTCTGGTTTTGTCTTTATAAAGTTTATAGAGGTTTTAATCAATAATCAATTAATATGGAACTCGATGAACTTAATCGCTTTGATATTCATTAGTGTTTTCTGAACTCAAGTTTGAAAAGTTTTTTCAATAATTCGGAATTAACAGAAATACATTGCGTTTTATTTTCTTTAATTCCTCTCTCATATGACAAAGTATTAAAAAAGTCAGTATCGCATGTTCCTCTTTTCGCATGCTGACCGTAAAATATAAATTTGATATGTTTACATTGATTGGGATACAAGTTATTAATATAATTAATAATAATCACTTATCGAAGAATATTGATACTATTACTAGGGGAAATACTCCGGTTTCTGTCCACCTCCTAAAATAACATTGAATATAAGAAAATTACGCAAAATTAGTCATAACCACCCCATCAAACGTGCAGACATGATACCGAAATAAGCCAGAGAGGATAGCTATAACCAAATATTCTAAGGTACAAAGTGTAGGTTCATTCAAATAGGGTATATTATTTACATTTATGTCTGATTTAGATATACAATGTACATCTGGCAAAGAGTACCTACCTGGACAATCACCAGTATTACAATTCTGGTTCTCTGTAGCTGTGGCCGGGTTGTCCTCGCAGTCGTTACCGCCGTGTTGATGTGGAGGGTCGGTACAGTTCCTGGTTCTCTGCTGAGTACCGTTACCACACGTTACAGAACATGGTCCCCAGTTACTCCAAAAAGACCAACCACCGTCAACTGTAGAATCGTCAACATGCGTTTACTATTAAGTCGTTATTTTCTACGAGAAGAAGTCTGCTATTACAAACAATATGGGTAGAATCCAATGTTTATTTTTATTTGCTTACTCCATTGAGTTCCGTATTTAGCAAAACAAAAATATTCATTATACGAAATGCGTAAAGTATTCATGTACAAATTAAGCATTACATTTCATAAACGTTAATTTTAAATAAAATAAACCTGATCGTGCTTCTGGTTCTATAGTCGTCGCTGCTGCTGTTAACCTTTCAGCTATTAAATGAATTGAACATTATTAACGTATTATCATCATATCAAGGTAATAACTTCGCTTTACCAGTATATAATATTTGGTCGTCAATAAATCACATTAGTATGTAATTTGTGTCACATAGTTTTTTTTAATTTTAAATTCTTTTATTGCAAATAAATTGCAAATTTGGCATCAGGCGAAGCCTCTATTAGCAATCTCCAAACAAATCCAATATGGTACAATTATCAACAAAATATTTTAACATTTAAAATTACATCTTGAAAGAATGCTTTTAATTGACTTAAAGACTTAGTTCGAGTTGATATAACGAAAATCAAAATGCTTAATTGATAACTATTCAATGCTTAATTGACAAACATATTGTGAAATACTGACGTTTACAAAATGTGAAGATAACTTTTATATTCAGTCATAGTCATTCTCTTTAAAGTTATATCATTTTACTGTAATCATAAAATTGCATTTCTAACAAACGAAAAATATTGCTGAATTATCACCGAATACCAAACATTACCCTGCAATGATTACACAAACCACGTTTGTTGACCATGCGTGTACTATAGCATTAATCTTACTACTGATTCTTATAGCAATATACCTGTTGTTGTTCCTTCTTCTGCTCCCGTCATTGCTATTATTTCATTGAAATAATTGAAAATGAAATAACATATATATATATATACACATATATATTTGAATTGAACACATAGATCAAAATATTATTTAACGCCAATGTGAAGAAAAACTAACCACTGGAGAACGGTTTCCATCCATGAAGAATCAAATGTAATGCTAAATTCAAATTTAAACTAAACGTTTATCTTACATGAATGGTTACGAAATGTAACATTTGTTGAACGATTTTAATTTGATATGACACAGTGTTTTAGGTCGGTGGCATAGCAAATTGTTCAACGAGTTCCAAAAATCATAAAACATAGCAGTGAGTGTTATGGAAATGCAGGCAAAACAAGATTGTGACGTTTTCGGTTACCATGACAATAATGCGATGGTGTCCTAAGTTGACTGTGACGTCATAATAAACTGCGACATAACAACATTGTGATTACACACGTGTCATACAAAATCTATGAGTCATCGGACTGGCTGAACAGGACAGTGATATTATGTATGCATAATTATTAAATGATTCTTAGATGGATATTACATATTTGTACAGATAACATATAATATCTTTCTTTATTTGTACAGTACATACATGTAAACTCTCCTTCATGGTTTTAATAGTAAACTTAATTCAGATATGTATATAGTTTTCTTACGATTCATTTCATGTTAAATAAGCATTGGTAATACAATGTCTTTTAAATGAAAAGAAGTTTGAGAACATGGAAGTTAAATAATTATTATTATTTATCATTTGTTTCCATATATCCATCCGCCCTAACAAATATATAAAAAGGAAAACAAATATTTCTATATAGGGTCTTTTAATTTGTCATCTATCAATGACCTAAAGTAATTATAAATATGCAACACAATTGTAATATAACGTATTGGAAGTATAGGTTACCTACCGAGACTAATACAGCAACTAGAATGTTGTCAAGAGCTTTCAGGATTATCCTCATTGTCAAAGACGCTATATCTTCAGAAGCATATTATTATCTTCTCTTCTACTAGTCACAGACGATTTTCATTATTGATTTGGAAAATAAAAGATATTCATGGTTATGTTGTTATTTCGTATTTTCTATTGAAATTGAAACTATGAGTACATTTACTTACAAATATAAATGGCAAAAACCTCTGCAAACGCCTGGTCTGTAAAAGACATTAAAATTATTTAATATATAATGTATCTATAAAACAATGTTCATACTTGAATAAATTGTAAATTTAATGCAAAGTAGTTCCATTAAAATATGTTTGTGTAGGTTATAATAGGAGAATTGTTGCTAGGATAAACTGTTGTAGAAGACAATACAATTTTACCATACGAAAGATTGATAACATGGAAGTGACCAGAAGTTTGCCAGAAATTCTTGTAGAGGTCAAATACCAGTGAATTTCATATCAGCGCTTTAACAAGAAATTAAGCAATGCTTTCTGGTCAATATCAGGAAATGTTGCTTTTATATTTACGGTTTCGTGCACTAAAATATATATGACACTCATTCTCCTTCATTTCCCTAGACCCTTACCAATATGAATACAAATAATGAATGTTATTCTTGTGTAAGTGTTAAATAAAGCCAATGTTAACATGTTTTAGTTACTCCAGAGAAATCAAAGATTGTTCTTACCTTCCGAGACCTCGAGTCCGATTTCATCACTAAACAGGAAAAAGGGTCTAGAATGTCCTTTTTCCCATTCACAGTGTTCCGAATTCCCTACATCAACGACTCCAAACCAGCCAGAATCAAAGAGGCAGCCACCAAAATAATGGTTCATGAAAAAAGTGCGTTGATCGTCAAAACTTATAATGAAAACAAATTAATATATTTTAGTGTAACTCTGACATGAGTGCAAATTTGGGATTTTTAAAGTTAATCAAAATATATATTGTAGAATCATTTCATTGATTTGTAAAATCCGATGTGTCGAAACCATAAGCTTTCTCGCCGATGTGCCAGGAATATTCATATCTCAATGCAATATTATATTAATCAAATGAAAATGTTATTGTTGATAAATATGCCCTCAGAAAGGAGTACGTTAATGAACTTTTTGCGAACCGCATACTTGTAGCCCCTTTCTGTGACAGTTGGCAAAGAAAGTCAGACAAGATATAATATCAGTGATGTTCCTATCAATCATAATTCGCTTTGCCAATGAATGTTATGATAAGATTAACAACACAAACTTGGATTGTATAGAATTAAAGTATATTACTTCTTGATTAAGGAAATATTTGGAAAGCTTCTGACCAGGCTAGGTAAGGTGTTTACAATAACGTGTTTTGTATTCACTGGATATTGTTCACACCTACCCATCTATAGAGTCAAAGTTAGTTTGTGATTGTGGATTGAGGTCATTCCACGAAGAATCCAGGACCCTTGTTTTGTTGAACCAGGTTTGTTTATCCGAACCCTGCGCGTCAAATACGGCAAATGCTTTCTCGATCCCACCGTTGACGAAGGATACTCGAACCTGTTATGAAGAAATTAGAGTTTGTGTTTATGTTCTTCAATCTTACTATGACATCCAGGTGTATTTTTAAAATATGCCATGTTTAGGATAAAGAAAAAGGTGAAGCAGTTAAGGCTCGTATTACTCATTTCTGATTTTCCATTTATTTCGCTCCATCAATATTGACCAAATGATACGAAGGGAAGTAACTCTAATAGTCCAGAATAAGATTTCCATAAACGTGGATATTTTCCACTCTTTGCATTTGACATACGTGATTTTACAATAATTGTAATATACATATAGTATGGAATACTTACCATATTGATGTCGTAATCTTTCCAGTTATCTACGATAGGAGATTTGTAAGTCTTGCTTCCTTTTAGCAAAGACTTAGCGTTTTCATCCCCCTCCGTCACAATGTCCGTACCAACCCATAAGTTCCGCAAACTTAATGCTCCAATATCCTGGCCATGGGCGACCTTCATTGCCAAAGTCCAGTCTCAAATACAAATGACGAAGTAAATAATATGGTGAACATGGTGAATTTTACTTCGAGTTGACGAAGTAAATAATATGGTGAACATGGTGAATGTTTGAAGCTTTTATGTACAAATCAGAACAGAAAATTGTATATGTTTTCATTTACAGAAGAAAATAATTCCGAGACAGGGAAACTCTTTAGAAAACCAGCAGTATATTTGTTGGTCATATTAAGTCAGAACTACTAACTTGGTGCTCGATCTACTTAATGTTATGCACTGCTGTCAATGGAGTGGGTTGGAAGTTTGTGTCGGATAAAAATCATCATGATCATTTAATTATGCAAAAAAAAAAAATCACATGCATTGTAGCCTGTATTATTCCACTTGAATTAACAAGCCATGAGTATTTGCACTCACTATATATATTTATACATTATTAATTTATATTCATAGTTCTACTGCATATCGTCTAGTTGGATAGTATATGTTCTCTATTCTGATTATATTGACGATAAAAAGTATATGAGCACTTGTTCCATCTTAATATATAAATAAAATTAATTTTAATATCCGCTTCAACATAAGTATTAATTAAATATTTTTGACAAACATTATTTTCAAAAATGTAGTAATATACATTGAGCTATCCATTGCATGGTGCACACACAATGATGATATAGATAACCATATGTAGACCGTGTTCTATTGAATCACCACCTTAATATCAAAACTGGACGATTTGTTTCATTATCCTTACATAGCATTATGTAAGACTGAATGGTGTGTCAGTTGTTTGCATAATATTATATGTAATTATAATACAAAAAATGTACTTTGATATGTTTTTATGAATAATTTTGTTCGTTATGTGGAGTGTGCATATTAAATAACCCTAAGAGCATGCTAAAATATTGACTCCAACTCGAAACACCCTACCGCATCCTTGAAAGTTATTTCATGCAAGTAATTGCATATAATAATTTGTCATAAAACTATACCTGCTGTTAGCTGTGTTGATTCTTGTGCTGTTTTAACTTGTACTACTGCAACGAAAACAGTCATCAATTTTATGATTATATCATGATAGTTTTACAATTTGCAAATATCATAAAATTGTAGTCACAATGTGGTTCACAATCAGAGCATTTCCCCAATATCATCCATGGGATCTCGGTCATTTACACATGAAATAGGAATAGTTATTACGTTTGAATGTTTTATATGAGGAAAGCTGAGAGAAAAAGCAGGCAGTCAAATCATATTTGTTGGTAGATATTTTAGGTTTAATCTGAATATTTATTTATGCCGTGACGTAAAAACAAAATCAAAACGGTTTGATTGTGTATGTTTGTTTGATTTTCATCGCCTTTACAAACAATACCCGGTACCATATGTTTTCAAATCAAGCATACTTATCAAAATGACGTTACACAATAACACCGTGCTGTTGATATTAATGAGCGTATAAATCAATGAAAATTAGCGATTTTCGCTTAAAGGTTAGTCAAAGAGTAAGTGGAAACTTCCGTAATATATGAGCTACTTCAATCGATCAATGATAAACAGATACAAGTACCTCGGCTTAAGAGTAAGATATAAACGTTACCGATGCGTTTTATTGATGTATAATAATATGTTTGAGAGTCATTAGTTTGTCAATAATTCTTACAAGGGCTATAAATGTTATATTTTCTACAATTGAAGTTTCTTGGTTCAAAGTTCGACAGGTTTTTAAGACTCCAGTTTTTACGAGAACAATGATAAACGAGATCATGTTGATGGGAAGTACATGTACAACTACGCACCGTGGTTTCTGTTTTAATTTTGTTGTTGTCAAAGAGTTATTTTTCTGTAATCGATATTGTTTCGTTTGGCAACAAAGCCATTGCTTTTGTGCACAACATAGTTAAAAGTGTGCATCACTGGGCATTTTATTTATATATACTAGCCTTAGAGATTTGACCCATAGAAACCTATCCATAATAAAGTAAAACAAGTGCCAATTTTAATGGATGACCAGTACAGATGTCCCCAAAATGTTCCTTAAGTCATACCATTGCTATGATCAGTGTATTCCTTATTAGTCTAGTATATTACAGAGTTATCTGGCATTACGGGTAGGTATTGATTACGACGTCATGTGTTTGTGTGCGTAACGTCATATTTTCAGAGAAAACCGCGTGAGTTTCGCTCACAAAAATATGACGTCACAATGGATACCTACCCGCAAGGTAGGAAACTCTTTAAGATGGAATTATTAATGGTAAGCTAATAAATTGAAGAATTGTACAAAATTATAAAGCTCATTTTACAGTTACATTTTAAAAATCAAAAGTTATGTCGTAAATGTATGCACCAACAAATTATTTAAGCATTGAAGTCACTATTTTTTAATTTCATCGGGGTATGAAAGAAATTTTGCTTGCAAACTGTGTGAATCCGCGTAGCAGATTCTCGCAAAAGTTTGCAAACAAAATTTATTTCATACCCCGATGAAATTAAAAAATAGTGACTTCAATGCTTATAGTTAATTTTCCAGGCTACTTTATAAAATGAAATAAGTTTACACGTACGATTCCACTGATTTTTTCCCAAGGAATTATTTTTTTCCAAATCGATACGCATTGTCAATGTTTCTTTTGTGGCGTCACGATAACGTCGGGTTTCCGCGTCATTCTAGGATTTTTTTTTCATCGTGGAATGAAAAAATGAATAGGCCAATCAAAAAGCCAGAAACAAAGAGAAAATAAATTACATAAAAAGGCAAAAATGCTCAGGAATTAATAACATAATGTGTGATTTTGTCTCCTGACTAATGTCACATTTATACTATCTGCCATTACCAGGTTAACGTTTACATACATATGAAACAATACGACGTAAATAAAAACTCCGTTTAGGCGTGTAAACAGCCAAAAATAAATAATAATTGATTGTTGTACAGCCAGTCATTTATGTGTAACGTTTCGATGACTAGTGCGGTGTGTACCTGTCACCTTCATCAGACAAATGGCCTGGCAGGCGCAGCACAGGTGCACAAGGTTATAAACCTGTACGAGTTGTCTTTGTCTTCGAACGATCAGTGCTCTATTATGGTTTCGGCTTTGCTAAATATATAACACTATTCTTTAGCATTGCAATGAGCCGAACTGATTCGAATTCGCTACTCTTTGTCTATTACTTGGTCATGTATGTCCTTATATTTTAAAGTTATATAAAACATATAATATGACGCTATGGGGAAGGAAAACAATCAATTTTATCCAGCTATTAAGAATATAAATGTAATGCAAGAACCGAATTTCGGTCCAGCAAGTAGGGCGTTAGAACTATACCTTCTGTCCTTATTGCATGATCGTAAAAGACGACTTATTTTAGGATCTTATCTTCTCTCTTCTTCCAAATAAACTTAATTCTTCCTAACGTCTCTATATACACCGCTTCGATGGAGCGCTCGCACCTGGGAGATAACGTACACTATAAAAAAGTGGGAGTTTCTGCTCCTGCTTTACACTCAGCATTGATATCAGTATAATGTGACCGGGGTACTCCGATGGGGAGTGTCTTCGGCTTCATGGTTGAGTGATAGATCACTATAAAAAGAGCAAGAGATCCACTATACAAGAGACATAACACGAATATAACAGTCTCCCAAACCATGTACCTCGCACTTTACACACGCAAAACACCATACACAGGAAGCAGTCCTTAAATGGTCCTGGTTGTTAATAGAACGTAAATATAATGAACGAAATCAAACATATTTTTAAAACTATAAAAGATGCATACAGCGGGTTTGCATTGAAATTATCACGAAATTTTCATTCATGGAAAATGATTTGTAGTTGCCTTTTTCTTCGAACGGATTTCTCAAAATGGCGATTAATATAACTGTAAACTTGTAATAGAACACCGAAGTATGACAGAAAAGTACTAGTTCATATCTGGATATCACTGATAGGGATATTCTACCCTCGGGTAGAATATACATATGACAGAGTCTTAAAATCCTACATGAGTGGTTACATAATGTTCAATACATATAATTTGATATAACACAAACGTTTAGGCCAGTAGATATATACAGTATTGCAAATTGTTTATCGAGTTCCAAAATATCTTAAAACATAGGGAGGAGTGTAATAGAGATGTAGGCAAACATAAGTCTGTGACTTTTACCGTGACATTACTGCGATGTACTCAGGTGACAGTGAGAACATAATACATTGAATCGTAACACTACTGTGATAATGCGCGTCATACAAAATCTATGACACGGTCATCGGTCATGAACAACCATGTATGTGAGAATATATATGCATAAGTATTAATTGATTCTTCGATGTATTTAACATATATGTATAGATAACATATAATATAATTGTTTATTTGTACACATTACATTCAGGTAAAATCTGCCCAACAGTGTAAATAGAGACCTAATTCATATGTAAACATATTTTCTTACTATTCAGTTTAATGTAAAAATAAGCACTGGTATTGCAATGTCTTTTATATAACAAGAAGTTTGAGAACAAGGAAGTTAAATAATATTTATCATTTCTTTCGATATTAACATCCGCCCTAACAAATATATATATATATGGTTCAATTCGTTATCTATCATTGACAAAAATAATTATAAACATGTAACATAACAGTAAAATAATGATTTAAAGTATTTAGATTTTAGGGCTTTCAGGATTATCCTCAATGTAAAAGACGCTATTCGTCAGTACCATTTTGGTCTCTTCAACTAGTCAGAAACGTTTACTCGTATTTCCAATTATAATTTAAGATAAGGGTATATTTACTTACATATCCAAATGGCAAAAACTTCTGCAAACGCCTGATCTGTAAAAGAATGTATTGTCTTTCATTATGGATCTCATATTTTACTTGTAAATATGAATATGATTATTTCTTTTAAAAGATTACTATATTTATGAAATGAAGGATTATGTGCATATTTGTAAGATTCGATTCTGTCTTTAAACGTTTTATAAAGGAACCTCTATGATATATTCCTTTCAAAATGCTGTACAGTTATATTTCAGTAGTTTAAGAATTAGATTGCATTTGTATCCAATATAATAATTGTTTGACGGGATGAATAGACCTAATCAGAAATGTGATAAGAAAGTCATCAAAAGGTACTATACCTAGGTTCTAACCTTAAATAGATTTCAAGAAATGATCGCAAGAAAGTTTCTGGTCAATATAATTTTAGAAAATTTTACCTGTATATTTTTCAACCTTTATAATACAAAGAGATGCGTCTCCGTATACTGAAATATATGTGACACTCATTTTCTTACTCGCTTCTCAATATAAATACAAACAACAGATGTTATTCTTGTGCCAAGTGTTTTAAAGCCAATGTTAACATGTTTTAGCTACTCCAGATAAATCAAAGATTGTTCTTACCTTCCGAGACCTCGAGTCCGATTTCATCACTAAACAGGAAAAAGGGTCTAGAATGTCCTTTTTCCCATTCACAGTGTTCCAAATTCCCTACATCAACGACTCCAAACCAACCAGAATCAAAGGAGCAACCACCAAAAAAATAGTTCATGAAAAAGGTGCGTTGATCATTAAAACTTACAATGAAAACAAAATTATCAATTTTAGTATACCAGTGAGACGACATATATCCTTTTTTTAGAGTTACTCGATATTTTATTCATTATTGAACCATTTCGTTTAATTGTAAAATTTAAAGTGTCTAAGCCATAAGCTTTCTCGCCGATGCACCAGGAATAATCATATCTCAATGCAATATTATACTCATTAAATAGAAAAAGTTTTAGTCAGGAGTAAAACAAATAGCATATATGTAATTTGCAGATATCCCATTGCTTTTTTGAAAATAAAAAATCGTTTGAGCTACATGTAGTATGTATATAAAGTATATATCTCTAAATAATGGATATCATAATAAAATTATATTATTTAATTCTTAATTAATTTTTATCTAAATCCGTCGTGTTATGTCTCAGAAAGAAGAAATGAATAACTAAATAGTTTAAAATAGTTAAAATATCTTAATGAAAATGAACTTATTGCGAACCGCATACTTGTAACCCCTTTCTGTGACGGTTGGCGAGGATAGTCAGACAAGATATGATATCCGCGATGTTCCTATTGGTTATAATCCGCTTTTGCAATGAATGTGATGATAAGATTAACAGTGCAAACTGGGATTGTATAGAATTAAAGTATTTTCTACTGTACATCTTTGATGGTGAACATATTTGTCCAGGTTCGGTTAGCAGTTATTCACCAGATTTTGTTCATACTAACCCATCTATAGAGTCAAAATTAGTTTGTGATTGCGGATTGAGATCATTCCATGAAGAATCAAGGACCCGAGTTTTGTTGAACCAGGTTTGTTTATCCGAACCCTGCGCGTCAAATACGGCATATGCTTTCTCGACCCAATCGTTGATGAAGGATACTCGAACCTGTTATGTAGAAATTACAGTTTGTGTTTATGTTGTCCTACATCTTGTTGTGACATCCAGGTGTATTTTAAGAATATGCCATGTTTAGGAGTAAGACAAAGGTAAATGACAAGTAGTTTTGTCCCGTGTTAACCATTTCTCAGATCCATAAAAAGTTATTTCCCTTCATTTCGCTCCATCATTACTGACATAATGAAACAAAGAGAAGTAACTCTAATACACCAGAATATATTTTCATAAACGTAGATATTTTCTGCTGTTCGCATTTGACACGTGTGATTTTAATAGAATATATGGAATACTTACCATATTGATGTCGTAATCTTTCCAGTTATCGACGATCGGAGATTTGTAAGTCTTGCTTCCTTTTAGCAAAGACTTAGCGTTTTCATCCCCTTCCGTCATAATGTCCGTACCAACCCATAACTTCCGCAAACTTGATGCTCCAATATCCTGGCCATGGGCAACCTTCATTGCCAGAGTCCAGTCTCAAATACACAAAGCGACAATCAGACACGTGATTTAATTTTCCTTCGAGTTGACGAAGTAAATAGAACAGTTGTGGGAAAAAAAACATGGTGAATGTTTAAAACTTGTATATTTGTTTTCATGGTGAATGTTTAAAACTTGTATATTTGTTTTCATTTACAGACGAAAATAATCCAAGATAGGAAAACTCAGCAATATATTTGTTGGTCATATTAAAGTCAGTAATTTTTACTTGGTGCTCGATCTACTTAATGTTATGCACTGCTGTCAATGGAGTGGGTTGGAAGTTTGTGTCGGATAAAAATCATCATGATCATTAAATTATGTAAAAAAAAACCCACATGCATTGTATCCTGTACTATTGCACTTGAATTAACAAGTCATGAATATTTGCACTCGTCATAAATATTTTTACACGATTCATTTAATCTATGGTGCCAATGCATAGCGTCTAGTAGAATCTAAGCATATTGTAGGTTATTTCTCGGTAACAACATTGTTACATATGACGTCAATAATGACATACTTCCGGTCAACTCGTTATTTAGTAATATACATTGAGCTATCCATTGCATGGTGCACACACAATAATGATATAGATAACCAGTTGAAGACAGTGTTCTATGGAATCATCACCTTAGTATCATGGACGATTTGTTTCATTATCCTTATGTATCATTATGTAAGACTGAATTGTGTGTCAATTTGTTTGCATAATATTACATGTAGGTATGATACCTTGTATTGTTTTAATGAATAATCGTCCTTGAAAGTAATATTTACTTTTTTGATATATGTCATATATTTCACGCAAGTAATTGAATGTAATAATTTGTCGTAAAAGGTATACCTGCTGTTAGTTGTGTTGATTGTGATGATGTTTTAACTTGGACCGCTGCAACAAAAACAGACATCATTTTTATGATTATATCATGATATTTTCACTATTTGCAAAGATCATAAAATTGTAGTCATAATGTGGTTAACAATCAGAGCGTTTACCATTATCCCATCCATGGGATCTTTGTCATTTACACATAAACTTGAAGAGTAATAGATATTATTTTCAAATAGCGGATCCATTTGTGGAAAGCTGTGAGAAAAAGCAGGCTGTGAGAAAAATCATGTTTGTTGGTCAATATCTTAGGTTTGATCTCGTCATTTAACCAGTACCTTGACCAATAAGGTTTTGTGCCCTACCCATAGTGATAAACATTTCTTTACGTGAAGTTAAAACAAAATAAAAACGGACTTCACTGTGTTTGTTTGCTTGCATTTCAATACCAAATCAAGCATACTTATCAAACCGACTTTACAGAATAAGACCGTACTGCTTACATTAGGGGACGTTTAAAGCAATGAAAATTAATGATTTTCGCTTTAAAGGATAGTTCAAGCATAACTAGAACCTCCCTATATATAATATATGGTATATTTCAATTGAGCAATGATAAATCGATACAGGTATATGGCATATATATTCGATGAATAAAAATAAAAATATGGCATATATATTCGATGAATAAAAATATATGTTCAAATTCGTCTTTATACATGTGATAAAAAATACATATGTTCATTACTTTTCAATATTTATGTGATAAGATATATATATATGTTCAATAATTTTCATATATGTATGTGATAAATATAAATATATATTTGAATTTTGCAACGTTTGACTTGCCATACACGTACCTAGGCTAAAGAGTAAGATATAAAACGTTACCGAGGCGTTTTACTAATGTGTAATAATATGTTTGAGAATCATGCGTTTGTCAATAATTCATACAAGGGCTATAAATGTTATATTTTCTACAATTGAAGTTTCTTGGTTCAAAGTTCGACAAGTTTTTAAGACTCCAGTTTTTACGAGAACGAACATAAACGAGATCATGTTGATGGGAAGTACATGTACAACTACGTACCGTGGTTTCTGTTTTAATTTTGTTGTTTGTCAAGGAGTTATTTTTTCTGTAAATGATACTGTTTTTTTAGGAATTGGGTTATTTATTTTGTGTACAACATGGCTAAAAGTGTGAATCAGAGAGCATTTAATTTATATCTATGAATCCAGTTATATGTGATCAGGTGGGAACAATGTAAAATAACTTATCACCTAAACAAATATCTTTATTGGACAGACGGACAGACGGACGGACGGACGACGGACGGACGGACGACGGACGACGGACGGCCGCGCCATGACATAAAGCTCACGACCGGCCCCCTTCGGGCCAGGTAGCTAAAAATTCAATAGATAATCATCAGATGTGTGATGGAAAAGGGAGCATCCACTGTTGGTGACACACTACACAAAACTACACAATGTATTTAACATTTAACCTCAAAAATGTTTGCCAACTTAAAAAGTTGGTTAAAAGGCATCGCAAATGCATAGTAATGTAATTTTCAGAAGATTATTGAAAAAGGGTTAAGGGCGATTATAAGTAAAGAGACAATTATACCAGACCGTCGTGAGGGCGAGCTTGTTGAACCAAATGCATGAACAATCAAAGCAGAGACTTTTGAAATTGGCCGTTCATAATATATAAACGATGGACTTCAAAATATTACTTTTCAAGCAAATATCAAAACCAATTGACACCACAAGACATCATTTGGTTCTAGAACATACCCAACACGAGGCCGACACTTACATGTCTCTTTCATATCAGAATCAATAATCACTGAAGGTCTCTAAATATATCTTTATATGTTTAATCAATAGAAATTCTGGTGATCGCTACATCAAGATAATGTGTTTCTGTAAACTCAGTGAACTATCCAAATCATGAATAACCTATAGTTTTCCTACTTTCTCGTGTGAATTGAGCGGGACGTTTATCCCAGCTAATTATATTATATTTCCAATTATCATTAACATGTTGGCGCGCTATAGGTATCAGCAGTACTATCTAAACTTATGCAAAACTGTGGATGTTATGAAATTATAATGATGCCGAAAAGGTTACATCCTTTGCTATATGTCCATTGAGGAAGTCGTACATTTCTCGATATTCACATTTTAACAAGAAAAGATCAAATTTTCAGCAGCTGAAGTTTTAATAAATGTGCTAAATACACTTGATTTACGAACACAATTTAATTCCACATGTCAATTTCCACAGGTAAAAGTTCAAAAGGTTTGCCACAGTGGTTTTTCTCTCTGTGATATTTTCTTGGTGATTAGAACGAAACATTTTCTGTATGATCAAGCACTAAACACCAATATGACGGTCTCGTCATTAAACCAACAGCCTTGTCCACTGAGGTTTTGTGCAGAAGCTCATTTAATTACTGTTTTAAATACACTGCTGTACTGATTCTGTGAACACTTTTGTCAAACGGTCAATTCTTTCTTTTCTGCCCATAGCTACAAATATTTCTTGGTAAAATAACTAGTTCCTATGCTGGACAACATTAACTCCCTACTCGTAAAGAGGGTCGGGACACCCTTTTCCCGGTTAAAAGAGATCAAATCAATAACACATATAGACACCGCGGCCAATAACATGAATTATCACACTTTTGTCTTTGATAATGAACGTTTTGCCCGTACAATACTTGCACTGTCCGCACCGTCATATCAGCGCCCGGGCTGATATCACCTTTATGACGTCATAACGTGATATCAGACCGGGCTGATATGAGTTATCGGCCCGGACTGATATCACGCCATCCTGTTTTTTCCATCCGGATCTTAGCATTACCGCTTTGATTCGGTTTCCGGAGCGGAAGATAAGTTGGACGGCGGACGAAATTTTCAATTTCAAAATAGCTCGGATAAACGTATTGAGAAAGATATCAGAAATCAAAAATAGTTTGTTTCGTGATGATTTTACTGGAAATTTTGTCTTAAGTAGGATAAGGTCGAAAAAAAGTTATGGCCTCATTGCCGAAAACGAACCATTGCCATTCATAATTTATTTGCTTGAAATTCATATTCAAAATCGTTCATTTAACCAGTGATTACATACAATGTATTTGTAAAGCATATATATGTAAAGAAATAATTTCTTTGTTTACTACAAAACTATTGCTAATTGAAACTGCTTCCACTTGCAGACACATGTTACTTGTTTTAAAGAACAATATCATACCAAATGATTGAAGTGTAATATACGGGAAAAGGGTGCGCCGAGAGAACTTTTCGAATGGTGTTAATGTTTTACATATATGACGTCACGTAACTACCATAAAGAACGATAACCGCGTTTTAATAAATGGTTTGGATAAATTGGTTAATGATTAAATCAATAAAATATTTCATTCATTGAGATGAGTACATTTTCAGAATTTTTTCTTTTTTTGGTACAGCATTAACTACCATACGCAGCTGATTAATTTGACTTTTATGCCATTTTGTATATCACATAAGATAAAAAAAATTGAAATGATTTAACACTGGCATTTCTATCTAATAGACACTGATCGTCATTGAAGATGATATTGCCAGGCAAATACAGGTGCAAAAGCGAGCAGAAGATTCAAAGTTTGAAAAATAGGTCTTTTTAAATAAAATGTGCTCAAAACTCGACTGAAATATTTTCTTATTTCTGACAATGAATAATTCTCATACATGGTAAGGAATACAAAATACCTACCCACGAGTACAAGAAGGAAACAAAATATAATCCTCTGTTGACATGTTTGCTCCATTAGACGTTGTGTGGGGTAGGCTAAATGAAGACAATCGAAGCCTAAAGCTAAACACATATGCGTTGCTGAACACTCAATGTTATACTTTAATATTTAAAGGCGTGTATGGTGCAAAATGATAATCGATAGAAAGTTATAAAGAAAAGTCAGTCATCCATACTAAAATATGATTTTGCGCGTGTTGCTTTTAACGTAAATTTATATTTCAATATCTTCTATATATAATCATAGTTGTTTCCAAACGCCAGATTTATCAGTGGATTTGATCTTGATGAAATATTGTAAAACATTTCTACAGGTATTCCCTTTTACAATTTTTCAAGACAAAATAAATCAGTTGATAATATGGAGTGTTATGTTAATCTACAGTCCAATAAAAGAACACAATGGTTATGTTAATATATCATATGTTGACTAACCTCATGATAAGCTCACCCTTTAGAAAGTAGGTTAAATGGTTCATCCTTTTTGAGCATAATGCCCTTACTGACCTTGGTAATAAATACATTTCAGAATGCTCCTATTGAATATGTTCCCACAACTTCTAAGTTTTGTTATGGTTTGGCAGCAGAAGCGGAAGTTCTAAACATACTAAATATAAAAAGTCCTTATAAAATATAATTTGCTATTGTTCTTTTCAAATCTTCAAATGTTTAATGAAAATGTATAATTAAAAATAATAATAATAGAAAAGGAATTTGAACAGCAGATTTTAAAGGCAGTCAGTTTTTGTCGCCGGAAATTTTATTTCTATTAACAAACTACTAAGTCTATTATTAATAAACTTTTATTCAACAAAATAAGAAATTAGATTTCTACTTTGTATACAGCAAATGGTTCATCATAGTAAGCCGTGGTACATTAAATACGAAATATAAGGCATAATTGGATATCACAGTAAAGCACTAAACCTAAGGCGAGAAACGTATATAACCTGATCTTTGTTACATAAACAGACACGAAACAAACCATGAGCAAATCGAGAAATCTTAGATAATGCTATTTACTAGCTTACTATATCAACCGGCAACTACAATAAATTCGCCACAAAAGTAACTCGTCACTGACACTTAGTGCTCAAGGTCGTTTAACGGGTTTACTCTCATTCATTGTTGATTGACATGTCATTTCCGATCAAGTGCCATGTGTAATGGGGATTCTTCCAGAATGTCATCTTATTGCATAGCTATATATTTTATCATTTATGATTTAAGAACAGCTATTTTATGTCACCATTTTCGATTCCTTGTAAATTACTTCGATACAAAATGAATACTGTTCTTAGATCATGATTTACATTAACTTTCCTTATTTTAACAAAAAAACTCAACAAAAACCATAAAATAGATAAATTCATTATTTAGCATTAATTTACCTTTACAGAAGGAATGTAATTATTCTAAGATAACTATAATCTATTAATTTTTTACTAAAAGTCGGGTTTTTTCTCGGTAATAGATCCCGCAAATAGTAATAGTATTGTTTCCAATAACTGAAAACCAATAAAAAAAAAAGCAAAATCTGGAATACTGTTGAATTCACTGGAATACTGTTGAATTCAGTGAAAATATTCAACACCTCATTCATCTGATTTATCTGACCAGCGCAACTACCAACGACAAATTACCTGCTATAAAAATGCCATGATTTTTTACTAAATTGTCGATACATTCTTGACGCCCTTCATCGAAAGGTATATGTCTAATGCATCTATGCATGTTCTATGTCAATGGCAATTAAAATTATATTAAAATACACCAAAATGAAAAAAAGGTAATTTAGGTATTTCTTAACAAGTTAAAAATCACTCCAAAGGTGGGAAATATCATGTCAATATTTGAAATTAACAAATAACAAAACATGAAAAAAAACTAATTACCGTAAGTGCAGTTCTGTTTCATAAGTTAACTAGAAATATGTCTGATATTAAGTGCTCGCTAACTACTTCCTAACCTTAATTTCCAGTATGAAATCATCCTCGGCAACAGGTGTCCCCGTGTACGTAGCATTTTCGCTCATTATCCTTGGGACTATTGCAAGGAGATGGTTAACGCCCTTGGTGCATTACAATAAATACTTTCCTTTACTTCATCAGAACTTTAAATGTGAAATACCTTTGAACTTTGTAAAGTGTGTTCTTTGTTACATAGAAGTGTGTTTATTATTATATAGATATTGATACGATAGACTTGTCTCACTGTTCAAAACGGTCGTCCGCTAGAACACTGTCCAGTCTCTGTGCACGTGGTGACTTACCTGTGCCACGTTTGAACGCCTTTCTGGGGTACATTAGATCCAGAGCTCAGACGCCCAGACTGATATTTTATATTGTCTTTTTTTGTTTCTCTTACGCAAGGATGTGTGATTTTAGAAATATTTCTTAGAACTGCAGCAAATGCTGACTGTGGTCACAGGGTTTAGTAAGCGATTGTGGAACGTAAACCTAGGACCTAGGATGATATATAATAAATTAAATATGTGGCCTGTACTAAAAGTTATCCGTTTCATCACGTTCTTTTATTGACTATTTAAACCTGATTTGAATTGCATTGTTCCGGAAGTTTCCGAAGTCGATCAGATGCTTAGAATATCGTGAGCGATGCAAGAGTCTGTATGAAACGCTGCTTGAAGTTTACACAAAACAAATGCGTTTGGCACTGTGTAATGTCACTGTTCTTAATTTATAGTAGATTATCGCTGACAAGAATGTGTTAGTATATGTTTTTGAAAGGTTGAATTTCACTAAAATCACGGCGAAATCTGTTAAACGGTATGAGACACCGACTTCCGGTATCGCGTGCGCAGTTGGAATTTGCTCATATAGCGGATGTACACAGACTCTACACTCGACAAGGAAAATAATAGAGGGAGTACACTCGCACTAAAAATCATTAAATGAAATATATATAAGGACTAACACAATAAAAAAAACAAGAGGCCCAATGGCCTTTAACGGTCATCTGACTACCTTGGCAGCAGTATTTTATGAAATTTTTATTTGGGCAGTATTTTATGAAATTTTTATTTGGGATCAAACCGAAATGTAACAATACTTTGTTGAGACCATGTAAGGATTATTTCAGGCGAGTTTCAGCCAAATCGCACTGGTGGAACTAAGGAAGAATTTCAAAATGTGTTTTTAAGATGGTAGCTGTGGTGGTCATCTTGAATTTCGGATTATAACGCAAATTAGCAAAACTTTGTCGGGACCAGGTCAGAATCATTTCAGGCAAGTTTCAGCCAAATTGCACCGGTAAAACTTAAGAAGTTTAAAATGTGAATGGCGGACGACGGACGAAGCATTATGACTATAGGAATCATATCCAGGATTTCCGGATCTCGTGAAGACCTCGTCCTTTATTAGTCTGTAACCAATCCTGTAATACAATACAGGTCTTTTCCTCCAGGGTCCTCGGTTTCTTGAGCTCGATTTCTGTCAGTCTATCCTGTGGAATTCCAAGATTACTTCCAATTTTACGCCAATTTTGTGTTTGGATTGTTTTTTTGTATATGCCAGAAAGAATCCCTTTGACATGTTCTGAAATAAGAATATTACGTTATATGCGGAATATCCTATTGTAGCTATCTGATGGCCTTCTTCGTCAGCTGTTTAGGATATCTGAAATTACCATTTTCTGTCTATCTATTTTATTTCAAAATTTATTAAAAAAAAAATCAAAATAATTCTTCACATATGTATAAAATGAAGAATAAAGGCATATTATTTCTGTATTCTTTAAAACATGTAAACTCACCAAGATGTCTACCAGCCTTCCCTTGCAATACCTGAAAGTGAAAAAAAAATGAAACCGTACTATCTTAGTTATGGAGAATTGACAAGAAGATAACGATTTCATTTGAAAAAAAAATGAAGAAAATTTCAATTTGTGAAAATGATTGCCAATATATTTTGCATCGAGGATAGTAACATTATTAACAATCGTTAACAATACCGTTCACTACACTCAGACCATTATTTTTCCTTATATATAAATGAACGCCGATATATTTCACGAAACATTAATACTTGGTTGTTTCTGATCTATCAATGGCAGCGAAAACTTACATCTATGTAGTCGGACTCACATACAGTTACTGATGTCTTCACACTGCAATACATTTTATCATAAAAAATAAATACAGTATAATAAATAAGTACAAGAATTATTTAAGACGGCATGCTTTCTTTTATGGAGTCGGTTTCAAGGTACCGAAATAAAACGATATTGGAAATATAACATCACTTATTAACATCTCACTCCCTCCTGATTTATCAACGAGGGAATGCCACTTTAACCTAAGAAACGGAGAAAGACTTCGTCGTCTTACAAATCAAATAGTTACCTGTATTCTCTTTCTCCTAGCTGATCTTTTGTTTATCTTTTATTTGATATGTTAATTATTCTCTGCTTATTGTTACAATTTTCTACTATTCATTTCGGAACGAAATACTTTATGTGAGGTATTGACACTATTTAACCTGAGTATTGATGGACATGGTATATGTAACGGTACTCTCAAAAATAACTGGATATCGGATAACATACTTCAAACATTAAATGACATAATTTTGACCCAAGTACATACATTCATGCCGGCGCTGTGAATGTCAAAACAATGTCTGTGATATTTGAAGAATTGTTTCGTTCCCGTTATATTCATATCCAAGAAGGTAAAATCGAAATGAAATGTATGATAACATGTATCATTGTATTTGAAGACATTATTATGGAATTATAGACGCATGTTATTGAAGATGTGATAGATTTGCTTTCACTCAGAGCATCAGAGAATCACCACCAGCTGACTGCAATTCTTCATTTTTTTAAACAACTGAGTTCAATTTTTTTCTACACTCACTAAATTATCTTACCCTTTCCTAAGACATCCGATTTGTATGCTCAAGTCAGTTTGGATAGTTCGTTCTCCAGCAACTCCTTCTTTCCATTCCAGGTCTCCTTCTTTTGTCAGAAGTTTGATTTCTGGGCTATTTCCTGATTTAAAAAATCACATGTATCATCCACGTGAATTTATTTAATTGTTATTCATATCAACACAATGCTGAAATTCTATGTAAACATTTATTTTGCCAAGAGAATGTTTGCAAACTAATTCCAGACATAAATATTGTAAATTTGCTTCATTTTAAGGAGAAATCTACATTGTCATATATATCTATATGATTATATTTGCGTGATAAAAAAGAGAATAATTTGGTTTTTTTTAAATAGTTTCTTTTGATGTTTAGAGGTATTTGAGAAAGAGGATAGCTTAAAAATCAACTGAATTCACATATATCCTATATGTTATTGTCTTAGGCTCACCAGTCTGTATCTGATGATGGGTTTTCATCCTAAACTGGAAATGAATCGGTCCTAAAATATCCCTGTTGCCAAGAATGTGTAGTATGGGAAACTTCTCCCATGACTCCAGCTAACATAACAAGGAAACGAAAGCTCATTGAATATACCAGTATGATAAGCAATTGAAATAACTGAAATAGACTATATTTAGACTACTTGATAATGTATGTATCAGCTTATGTAATCATGTTCATGATACTAAATCGATACTCCATAAATGGACAATAAATCCTATTTCAGTTAGCATGTTTTAGTATCCTAGTGACCTGTACGTAATAGAGGTTAATGCGACTTATTATTTGTTATTATTTAGGATTAGTATTTGATCGTAAAGTAACATGTTATATATTGTGAGAACTATCCAATCTAATGCTACATCTAATGTATTGTAAAGATTAATATAAGATAAACGCTTGTATTTACAAAAACTGTAAAATATACCGTATGTGTATATTTATTATGGAGAAAATAATATACCAATATTGTTATCTTCGTGTCTAGCGATACACTGTCCTCGGGGAACATCAATGCTATCTTCTTACAAAGTCCAGGAATGTAGATTTCATATTCCGGTCTATTGAGGACATATTCTGTTGCGGTGTTGTGCTGAATAACCGGTGGAATACCAGGCCAAACATCCGAGGTGACCGCCAAAATGTATTGTGGGGGAAACTGGATGGAAGCAGACAGGTAGACCTGTAATTTTACATCAGGCATTAAACAATATAAATGTCACTAAAATGTAAAAAAAAGTTTACTGTTCATGATTTATTACCGTGAAACATCATAATTTGTTGACTGAGTTGTCGGTGAATATGTATTATGTTGAACTAAAGGACCAAAATTTTGCCTGAGGCCGGATTCCTCAGGCAAGAGTACGTTCCGAGAGTTCAACATAAGACATGTTGACATGTTGACCGAAAACTCAGTGTGCGAATGTTTTGTCATACATTTTATCAAAATTATTAATACGAAAGAATAACACGTGGTAGCAAATGAAATAAATGCAGACATTTTCATTAGTTTTGCAAAACAAATATTACAAAAATGAATTCATAAATTTGTAATTCACGTGGTAGCAAATGAAATAAATGCAGGACACAGGACGATAGAGTATTGATAAAAGGTGATTTTTTGTCTTGTTCTGCCTGTTTTCACTACATACAGACATATGCCGAGAAGTAATGAGTGCCGCGATTAGTTTACTTATTTTGGTGGAAGTTGCCGAGTAATGCCGAATACTAATAAATTGTGACGCCATTGACGTCATGCTGACGTAAGCAGTCAACAATTCAATGTTGACCAGTCAACATTTCAAACATCAAAAAATTTGGACTCGTTTTACTATTAGAATAGTATAGGGAATACAAAGTGAAGGTATAACAAATACTATTGTGATACCCCCATAAAATAGTTTCTATATAAACTCTAAAGACAAAAATTCCAATAAATGAACTGTTCCGCCGAGCGGTCCAAAGAATTGTTAAAATCGACTGTTAGAATGTGATGTTGGACCGGAGTGACGTCACAACTACAATTCGTGACGTCAATGCATTGTTTTGAGTCAATGGGTATAACAAAACAGTTATCGACTAGGGTTTCGGGCAACATATGACTTGTTGGACCCTCACACAAACAGTTTGTCTTCTTGTCCAACAAATCATCTGTTGCCATCAACCCCAGTCAACAACTGTATATCATATCACGGACGAAAAGTGACAAACTTTCTATTTGATTAATCAAGCCTTTCAGAACTTTTGTTTTGTAAATAATCAATGATATTTCATTTTGTTACTTTTCTGGTTATAACGTTTTTTGTTATACCCAATCGTTGCTATATAAACTCTGTTGACAAAAATGCCAATAAATGAACTGTTCTGTCGAGCGGTCCAAAGAACTGTTAAGATCGACTGTTATAATGTGCTGTTGGACCAGCGTGACGTCACACCTTCAATTCGTGACGTCAATGAATTGTTTGGAGTCAATGGGTATAACAAAACAGTTGTCATTGTTATACCCCTATACAATCTTTTCTATATAAACTCTATTGACAAAAATGCCAATAAATGAACTGTTCCGTCGAGCGGTCCAAAGAACTGTTAAATTCGACTGTTAAAATGTGCTGTTGGACCGGAGTGACGTCACAATGGGGTATAACAAAACAGTTGTCGACTGGGTTTTCGGGTAATAGATGATTTGTTGGACCCTCACACAAACTGTTGCCCTCGGCCTTCGGCCTCGGGCAACAGTTTGTCTTCGGGTCCAACAAATCATATGTTGCCCTCAACCCCAGTCAACAACTGTATATTGTGGGGCAACACTTTGTCTTCGCGTCCAATAAATCATCTGTTGCCCTTAATCCCAGTCAAAAACTGTATAATATTACAAATCAATGTAAATGTAGTTACCTCTCTTTCGTTTGCAGTAATACGGTCTGCTGTAATTTGACACCAGTCACCAAAGTTACTGCTGCGGATGATGAGGAACGTAGGTCGACAGGACAATGCCATGGACGGTACTTTGATCATCACATTGCACTGCCAGAAAAAATAAAGTTAAGGCTAAGGTTTATTAGGTTTAATGATATAATATTGTCATCACCGAGATCGAGACAAACTAGGTAATAAAATCGCCTTAAAATTTGAGGTGCTTTGGAGGAAATGTATGCTGTTTTCTATCATTGTTTATTTCGTTTGTTTGAAATCAGTGTGTACATACTGTGACGGCAGCGTTTTGTCTATATTTATTTCGATGTCGTCCTGTTGAGTGATTGATACTGAACACCCTGCTGAGTGGCTGAGTGGAGTTACCATAAGGAACCAGACCTCGTCGGTAGGCTTCTGTTATTGTATAACTGTCGACGTATAGATCACACATCATTGTATCACCAAGGAATTCGACAGTTAATGTGTTTTCTTCCTTTTCCCAGTCTACAGAATACCTGGAAATCAGTTTGAATAGTAATGCCGTGTCAATCATTTTCCTCAATATCTTTTGTATTAAGGTCGCCGAGCAGCTATCGTGATTTTTTCATCTGTTTTTAAGAATTTTGGCAAATCTAAAGAACAGAATTTGTTGAAAATCGACATGAATGCAAAGTCACACAATTTTGCCATGAGATATGGTTGCCTTTTAACATCCGATTACTAGATATATATACTACCTGTATTGTATGCCATTATATGTTGTCCTTCTTCTACATCTTCGTTTGAGATGCAACAATACTAACTGAAGTGCTTTTTGGTCTAAGTCGGTGTCTTCTTCAAATCGCATTGTAATTTTCGACAGAAATTGGCAGAGGCGTGTTTCTCCCTTATAAAGAAAGTTCATGCAAATGATACACCGGGGACTTAACATGAATCAGATCGATCAATTACACAACGATAACAGTACATTTTTATCGAACTTTGAAAATAAGAGACCCAGTTGCATCCTGTATATATATATGGTACTGCAATTTCGTAATCACTAATCTATTTTGATACAACAGAATTCTCGCACTATATCATTTTACAATGTTAACTTTATTCTGCAGTAAAATCTAACAATCACATAGTTAAAAAAAATCATTGCATATATTACTAACTGTTCCAGCAAGTCCTATTAGTAGTAGTAAAAAAACTTAAAAAGCAAATTTCTAGTCCATAATTTTACTAGATGTTGTTCATAGCTAAGTGGTAGTAATGTTATATAAGCCAAATATGGTAAGATGTATCATTAACACCATTGTATAGAATGTAGCATAAAAAGGAAATAAAAGAACGAAGAATGAAACTTAAAAACGTGATTAGAAAGTAAAATGTGTTTATGTATGGATACAGGTGTGGAGGAATTTGCGTTGCCAATTGTGTTGACCTTTGGATATGAAAGCGAGATCGATAGAATGAGTGGAAGTGAAAAAAAGTAATGAAAAAAAGAATATTTGTACGTATAACGCAACTGTTGATAAATGGGTTGAAGTGAAAAGGAAAAAAATAGTAATGACAGAAAGAATATTTGTATTATGTAATTGCTGTTACCAATAAAACGTGTGAGTAAAATAGTGTAGTAGATCTGGAAGTGATAGAAAAAATGTGAGCGTGGGAAAATGATTCTAATCATACGCAAAAATGGGACGGATGACCGCCGACGGGTGTGAATGTATTGGTATTTTGAGTTTTGACAAAAAAGATGCTGGCACTGGTGATGTCTGACGTCTCAGCTCTGAATGTAATAATATAAGAAAAAAAATCTAGGAATCAACACAAATTTACCATTTGTTTTAATGAAGCTGGTTAAAATGTATACATGATTTAGAAGATAATAACAATAGGAAAGATGGTATCGAACCACAAAGGGACAACAAATTATTAAAATAGATTATATTGAAAAAAAGTTCTGTTACCTGTTGAAGATTGATGCCATGCTTAAATCCTGAAATTGTTTTCGAAAATGCCGAATAAGGCACATTTTAAAACGAATAAATCGGTATGTTCTTTCATTATATGTTAAGAATAGTTAACACTGATTTTTATAATTGCTACAACCATCACTGTATAAACCTGATTAAGTCTGATTTCTGTTTAGCATATTTTAATACCAATTATAGTAATCGATGAAACAATTGGATATCTTTGTAATGTATGTGCAACTGACCTTTCTCTGTTTGTAGGTTCCTTGGTTTAACTCCACATAATGAGAATACGCTGACCAGTCTGTTCCAGAAGTGGTCACTGAGATACCAGTCAAAAGTTGTCAAGCCGTCTTTGATAAGCTGCTTTATGTGTGACAACTTTAAGTTCAAAGAACTAATGAAGAAATTAACAAAGACAATTGACACGACTAAGGCATATATCACAAATATGATTAGTATACCCACTACCGACACTTGTATATCATTACGGAACTTTATCATTCCAATGGTCATTCGAAACAGAGTCAGGATTGCGGTTGGAATGGTTCTAAATTCACTCTCCGTGTGACCGTATATAAGACTGATTAGGCTGGCGAAGCCTACAATCAGGACTGACAGCACTAAAGTACAATGAAAAACCTCGGAACGAAACGCCAGCATTGTTTTGTGCATTAGGAACAAGTGATAGTTGAATGACAATTGTCTGAGTAGATTCAGAATACCAATGAAGGTCGTCATACCAAGAGATATGGAATAGTATTCGTCCCATCGGAAAACCCATCCAAACGATGTGTAAAACCCTGTTAATACAAATTAAACGGTTTTGAAAAGACATAAATCATGTACATTGAATACCTTTCGAGTCTGTGGAAACCTAAGGATTAATTGATATTATCAATCAATATTTTTATGATAAAGTTTTAGATTAGAACATTTAACACAAAAATCACAAATCGAAAGCTTGTCATATTAAAACGTTAAGACAAACGATATATCATTAAATTAAATTAAGTTCTTTATAATTATAATTACTGTTACATGAGCAATGGAGCGGCTGTACTCTGCTCACAAGGCGAATAGAATGGGTGATGTAGCAAAGATCTGGATATCCACATCGAATAAATAAGTTTATATGCTATCAAACAACAACCTAAAAATTTCAAAGTATAGTTACCCATATCTTGTCTAAGAGTGTTCAGAACTCTGATGGTGGTCGTAAATCTCATGACAAGACATACTACAACAGCAACGGAGACTGTTGTATATAATATGTCGAAGGCCTGGCTCGCTGTACGAAGGGAACTACCTTTGGTCTTTATCAGCTTGACCATTACTAGCACGATCCGAATAAATACAGTAATTACAAAACACATTTGTAGGAACAGAATAATATAACCAAAAGCATCTGTGTATGGGTAGAGATTGGAAGATATAACAGTTGTTTCTGTGAATGCTCCACCTGTGCTAAGAAATTCAAATACAATTTGGACTTGGGTAAACAACCGGTTGTTTCTGTTCATTAGGCATAATTCTATAAAAAGAGCACGGGTTCTCCCATTTAGCCAGTCATTGCTTTTCAATTCATTTAATAAATCGAGCGCCTTATATGGCAAATTATCCAAATCAGCGATGTAGCCACCGCTACCATAGGTCCCGAATTGACCCCAGTACATGGGCGTGTCCTTGGTGTTGGTGTGGTGATATCGATATGGTGTTGTGACGTCATTCTTTAAATCGGATGAATTTAATGGGATCCAACCTACAACAATTTTAATAGCATAATGCATGGATGAAAAATAAATATAGACCTCACAGTCTATATATAGAAAAGATGTATCGAAGTTTGTTGCAAAACAAAAAAAAGTTTGATTTCGGGGAATATTCACATGTTATGAGGCTGTTATAACTATTTAGTATTGCAGAGCTCCCTGGCAGATGCATTAAGTTTAGTTATGCTGAACAACGTCTTCATTAATATTTACTTGATGAAATAAAAATTTAACGTCGCGTTCCATTTACAGATATCCTAGCCGAATCGAACCGATAAAAGTGGAGTGTTTCATGAGGCGTACCACATGGATCCAAGATGGCGGACACGATATTTTTTACTTGTCATCGAAATTTCGTTTGTTTTTTTTTTGTGGAAAACAACAAGAAATAGATTTATATTAGTTGTAATTTGAATTATTATGGTTTTTCAATGCATTTTGAAACCTTTTAGGTATTGCTTTTGTATCCGTTATTTTCTTAAGACAGAAAATAATCAGTTTTTTTTAAATATGAAGCGTGTCGCCATATTGGAAAAATCCAAACGCGTTCCATTCCGTGGTGCTGTATAGATTCAGTACAACTTTCACGAATCAAAAAAAGGAATGTACGGTGAGTATTAAGTATTTTCTAACTTTATGCGTTACAAAAAATAATAAAGAGTGGCGTCTTACACACATCTAACCAATTTCATGTAATTCAGAGGGCTTTCATATCACATAACAGCAGAATTGAAACATTGCTAACGATTTAATGAGTGACGTTTTAGACACATTACAGAAGTACTAATGCGATACCTTCATCGTAATCTTGTTTGTCCTCTGTAGTTGTATCGTAGTCAGGGACACAAGTTATACCATGGATCCTTAACAACGCCGGAGATGTACAAGTTCCTGAAATAAAGTCCGTAATGACATCATATAATCTTGTTGTTGCAAAATGAATCGTACTCTGATAAAGATTAAATAAAAGTAATATCAAGATGTGTAAAAATGCTAAAATGCATGACGTTTTATTGGTAAAATCGATAAATATATTTCTTGATACATTTTATATCGAATGATTATTTTTTAACAACTTAAGTTTGTTTTTTGTGACATATTTGGGTTACTTTTTATAATATTAGGGATAAACTGGGTTGCTGGATACTTGTATGTTTTCGAATTATCAAGAAACTTCTGTTAACCGTCTGGCTTATTTCCTTTTTGATTTTCGTCAAGTTTTCCTTACCTGAAACTCGAAGTTGTCGTAAACGAATAGGCCCCATCTTTAAATTATCCTCGACAAATCTGAACTCATCCTCTGGTTTCATGTCGCCATTGTAAAACTCAGTTGGATAGAGACGCCGCAGGATTGTATTACTGATATACACCCATACTGCTGTCATAGATTGCATCTGTATTAAATCATTTAAAACATTCAACATTTAAAAGCATCAATAAACAAACGACTAATAAAAATCTGTTTTCATTTATTCAACATATTTAAGGTAATGTTGAAACAGTTGTAACGACAGACTATCTACATTGCACGATGTCTGTATGAGTAATATAACGTATTTCAGTGAAATTGCACGTCAAATTATATCGGCAGAGAATTGTAAAACTGATTACCTCTCTGTCTGGTTTTAGAATTTCTTTCATCTGGGCATTTTGTCTATAAACATCTGAAACTTTCTGCTGTGAACCTATCAGGAACAGAATGCCAACGTATGTCAGACCAGCAACAAAGTTTCTCAGTAATTTGTTCAACTTCCGGTTCATGCGCAAGGAATGGCGGCGATGGAGCTGGTCAGTTGTTAAAGGTCTCTCACAAGGACAATTAACATTTCGTCTGATTAGCTTTTCTGAGAAAATAATTCGTATTCATAGGGTTTTAATTATTTAAAGCAAATGGCAGCAATAGTTGCCCTCGATTATCTATATGGTTTATACCTATATTCAGTCACGGAGATTTTTTTGTTTGTTCGATTACTATTTTTTCAGATTTTTATCTATATGTCTTAAAGATGTTCCACCGCCGACAGAGCATAAACGATACTTATCATTTGAACATTAATTATTGTTTGATCGTGTATATATATATATATGTGTGTCAAATTAACACAAAAAATAAAATGAAATAATTTATTTTGCTTTCGGTGCATGCGCAACCAGTACATCATTCCATATAGGACATAGTGCCAGGGATTTTTTTTCGGGATTCATTATTTTTGATATTTTCATCTCGAAGTAAAATTAGAAGGTCAAATTTTTCAATGGTGGTAATACTGTAAAGAAAGTAACTTTTGTAACTGAAGAAAAAGTCTGATACTGCTTTTGATATTGAAAAAATATTGTTTGTCAGGGATGGTGCATCTTTAAATTGACTCATTTTTTTCCTCTTTCATTTCCTTGTTAGCTGTAAACATCCATTTTCTGTTTTTGATATTTTAGTAAATTTTAAAATGAATTATTAACACTTAAAACCATGTATATTAAATTGATGTAATATTAAACCTGTATTGTTTTTTTATTCAATTTTCATTATATCTTTACCATTTTTCATAGAATAAAAATAACCCAAAACGTTCTGTTATGCTCTTTCATTGAACATATTTTTTTTTAAATGTAGAGAAAGCAATGTGTGGAGTTGATACTACGAACATATCGAGAAAAAATGTAGAGAAAGCAATGTCTGGAGTTGATACTACGAACATATCGAGAAAAAAAATATAGAGAAAGCAATGTCTGGAGTTGATACTACGAACTTATCGAGAAAAAAATGTAGAGATAGCAATGTCTGGAGTTAATACTACATATCGAGAGAGAAAAAACCCATCACAAACCTTGGTTGTTGATTTTTAGTTTCATCGTGTATAATGAGGTAGGAGGAAGGTAAAAGTCATATTTCCTAGTCGATTCTGTACAGAGACAGACGAGAAAGGCGGCGAGGACGATAGCCTAAAATAATATTTGTAAATATAAATAAAATATGTATAATATAAACCACTGTTAATGATAAAATCCCTCTACACTTATTCATGAATGCTCCTTTTCTGTTGTTTTTTCTTCAAAAGTGGCATTGTATATGGATAATCGTGACAGCCGATCAAACATTGTTTGTTTTACTGTAAATTGCAGTAAAATCCAAACGCAAACGCTAAGCTTACGTAGACCATGTGAGTGTTTTTATTTGAGTTTTTGTCTTTTTATTTGTTATTGATTTGTTGTTGTTCTTTTCTCCAAACATTTTGATACTACAATGCGACAAATATTTGCAATGTTAGTAATATCAACAAGTTTGTTACCTCCACTTAATGTGAATGTTAGTAATATCAACAGCAAGCTTGTTACCCCCCACCCCCCCCCCCCCTTAATGTGAATGTTAGTAATATCAACAGCAAGCTTGTTAACCACCCCCCCCCCTTAATGTGAATGTTAGTAATATCAACAGCAAGCTTGTTAACCCCCCCCCCTTAATGTGAATGTTAGTAATATCAACAGCAAGCTTGTTAACCCACCCCCCCCCCCTTAATGTGAATGTTAGTAATATCAACAGCAAGCTTTGTTACCCCCCTTAATGTGAACTTACTTTTGCTGGTTCTATCACAATAACGCTTTCTGCTGTGCCGAGAAAAAAAGCTGACATCCATTTAATTGTGAGTGTCGGTCCCCATTCGAGTGAATACAGAAGTGTGAAAAAAGAGCCGGACGTAATACAGACCAGTAGTACTAGATATGCTAGGAATATTGACCACCATGGCAGAATTCCAGCGGGGCGAATGGTATCACCATCGCGCATAACTTTTTGGGGTTTCTCGCCATACAGTTTTCTTTTACTGAAAATGTAAGTCATAATGAATGACGGTACCACTGTTATAAGACTGGACATTAATCCTGTATAAACCTCTTTATACCCAAGCTCGAAGTAAGCCGTCTTTAAAAAGGGGGATGTATCATCTGGTGTATCATAAAACATGGCTGAGGCGACCATTGAGAGGAATAGAAGTGACACTATGCTCCAAAGTCTCTGGACTCTGGTGAACCGGTTGAAACTTGGTCGATATAACAATGACAACCACAGATTGTCGTCAAAGATGTTTCGGACGCTGACTTCAGAAACACTCCCCGCGTTGTCGATTTTCCGCCCGACTCTCAAAGTACACCAGGTTTGACCTGTTCCCTTTTCAAGCGATAGCCATCGGTTGCATTTCAGACTGGTGCTACAAGATATAAGAAAGAGGTATTGGGTTGATGTTTGCCAAATGTCATTTTCTAAATACACGAGCAAATAAGATAAATAATTTGCATTCAATATTTCTTTTTTACCTTTCTTGTTAAACCGTTTTGTAAACTATACTACGTAAGTCATTACAGCAATTTCAAATAATTTGAACAAAACAAGAAGTTAGTTATTCAGCTTCAATGTACATGTACATGTTCGTTAACAGGATAGACTCATAGCGAATGTATCTTGTACTAGTATACGTACGCATTTCTAGTCGTTCCGTCCATTATAACAACCTTTGATAGGTACCAAGACATTACTTTATCGTTATCATCGAGCCAAATATGGACGGTTTCTATATTTCCGATATAAACATCAGTTATCAAACAAAAATAGGACGATGTTCCGTTGCTGAAGTTCTGGAAGAAAAGTAATAAATTCGTGTGTAAAAATCTTATAGAGCTATTGTGATATATATTGAAAGTAAATGTATATTGATCGTTTCGATTGTTTCTTTGTTTTAGGGTAATAAAGTACCCAGTCCATCATATTACCTTCCTCTTATTTGCTGTCAACTGTCGTGCCCCAGTCTCCCCTCTCGTCCCAATAATTTTGATAAACACTGTTGATTCCATTGTCCTACTCGACCTTACTCCTGTTGATACACAGATGTAATAAGGGAAGGCAGGCGTTGCTTTGTTGTCTTTAAGATGTCTGTATGACCACTGCGAATATATTTCAGTTTTGCTTGTAACAAATTGGTTTAAAATGGTCTTTATCAATCCATAAAGGCATAAAAACATCGTCGTTTGTAGCTTCGCTTTTGATAAGCTGATATAGTGGCAATCTTAATGATTTAAGAGTGAAGAAAACCCCTCAAAAATAATTTTTTGAAGAGGTTATCTATAGTTAATTATAGTATAAGGATTGCTTTGGCTAGATTTTCCGTATTATGGAGATAAAACAACATTACAAACATAAGTTCAGGTTAATCCTTACATACTAGTAAACAAAATTCAGCATTCGATGTAATATAGTTACGACTCATACTGATATGCTATATTATGCATAAGAAAACTTGATATAGGTAACGTACCAGAGCAGTGTCGGTATTATCCCGTCTGTACAGAACTGGAGTGGCGAGGACAAGGACGGTTAGGACTGCTATCACGGTACATAACACGTACGGCGTGTCAGTCAGCTTCTCAGAGAAATTAAAAAACACAGACTGGAAATCTATCATATCGGGCGATATTATTTTCACGCTTGATGTGAATGTCCCAAAGAAGTATGATTTCAGAGATATCTCGGACAGTCTTCCTCCAATCAACTACAAAAAACAAAATCCCATGTACCTTATATATGGACAAAGTGATCACGCAAAATTATATACGATTAATGGAAATTTCATACATCCAACAAATCTAAAGTCAAATATAATTAACCCGGAAAACGATTATATACCAATAAAAATATCTAGTAAGCATATTATTTTACTTACTGATCAACTGTAACTCCTCGATAGTGGATTTGTTACCTGCAACCTAAGTCATTACACGGGAATTTTTTAGTGAAAAAAATTATCTTGACCATGAACGTTGTCAAGTAAGTAATGCGTATTACGAGTTGAGTTATCGGGCTGATATTATACTGAATACATGTGCGCGTTCATATTTGAAAACAAGACTGCTGTATATATACCATGCATAGCAACATCGGTTACTATGTCCCCCAAAAAATTAAAACGTCCACGAGCGATTGCATTAAAAGATATACTACGGGTATAAGAAGTACTGTTATACTGAATTGCACATGAAGTTGAATCTTTTTCACGGAAATTATTTTCATGAACCTTTTTCGCTCGCGAAGTATGCAAAATTAATTTCTCGCAGAAATGAACAGATTTTACAGAGTTAGAACATGCTGTGTTAAGGCTATAATACAATGATAGAAATGAACAGCTTTACAGAGTTAGAACATGCTGTTAAGGCTACAATACAATGATAGAAATGAACAGCTTTACAGAGTTAGAACATGCTGTGTTACGGCTACAATACAATGATAGAAATGAACAGCTTTACAGAGTTAGAACATGCTGTTAAGGCTATAACAATACAACGATAGAAATGAACAGCTTTACAGAAACAGCTTTAGAAACATGTGTTAAGGCTACAATACAATGATAGAAATGAACAGCTTTACAGAGTTAGAACATGCTGTTAAGGCTACAATAACAATACAATGATAGAAATGAACAGCTTTACAGAGTTAGAACATGCTGTTAAGGCTACAATACAATGATAGAAATGAACAGCTTTACAGAGTTAGAACATGCTGTGTTAATGGCTACGTTAAACAATACAATGATAGAAATGAACAGCTTTACAGAGTTAGAACATGCTGTGTTAAGGCTACAATACAATGATAGAAATGAACAGCTTTACAGAGTTAGAACATGCTGTGTTAAGGCTACAATACAATGATAGAAATGAACAGCTTTACAGAGTTAGAACATGCTGTTAAGGCTACAATACAATGATAGAAATGAACAGCTTTACAGAGTTAGAACATGCTGTTAAGGCTACAATACAAAGACTACCCTCTACAGGGCTACAATAACAATACAATGATAGAAATGAACAGCTTTACAGAGTTAGAACATGCTGTTAAGGCTACAATACAATGATAGAAATGAACAGCTTTACAGAGTTAGAACATGCTGTGTTAAGGCTACAATACAATGATAGAAATGAACAGCTTTACAGAGTTAGAACATGCTGTGTTAAGGCTACAATAACAATACAATGATAGAAATGAACAGCTTTACAGAGTCAGAACATGCTGTTAAGGCTACAATACAATGATAGAAATGAACAGCTTTACAGAGTTAGAACATGCTGTGTTAAGGCTACAATAACAATACAATGATAGAAATGAACAGCTTTACAGAGTCAGAACATGCTGTTAAGGCTACAATACAATGATAGAAATGAACAGCTTTACAGAGTTAGAACATGCTGTAGGGCTACAATAACAATACAATGATAGAAATGAACAGCTTTACAGAGTTAGAACATGCTGTTAAGGCTAACAATACAATGATAGAAATGAACAGCTTTACAGAGTTAGAACATGCTGTGTTAAGGCTACAATAACAATACAATGATAGAAATGAACAGCTTTACAGAGTTAGAACATGCTGTGTTAAGGCTACAATACAATGATAGAATTGACACTCGAACCTGTAAGCCGTTTGAGGACGTCCACTCTTGGGAAGATCTGTCTATGACTTTAGTTGAAACCTGATTGATAAATATTTTTGGAACGTTTCGATGTTTTTTGTTCCCTGTAATAGTACAGCAATAATACTTTGTAAATAAGCTAGTTATGATATACAATTAATTTACCTTCAATGTACAATTACATAATTGTACTTTAAATATATTCTGGCCGTGATATGTTTTTAAACTTGTAATACAATATATATATAGTATAATTAAGTTACTTTAAATTAAATAGATAATTTCATATCAATTATTCTCCAGTACGCTACTCTTCCTTAAAATTAAAAAAAAACCTCAATAACGATTATTTGCATCAAAATTTTCTGAAGATATTCCTTTGCTGGACCTCTTTTTTTCTTTCTTTTTCTTTTTTTTTTAGTACGTGTCATCTGAATCATGAACAGAACAAATTATCATATTATTCTGTATATAGCATATATTTGTATCATAAAATCCGCCTGATATCCAGTTATTTCGCCCATATAATATTTTTGCACGTCACGAATGTAATATGACAGATTTTCAATTGCTGGAAATTAATTGTGAAATCCGAATTTTTCGCAATACATTCATTTAGGCGTGAGATTTGTTGAAACGTAGATTGTTTTATTTATGTTGTAATTAGGCTCGCAAAAATAAAAACTTCTTAATAAAAACTCGTATAAAATGAACAATTATTGAACATCTTATATATATTTGCTGAGAACCATTTACATCGGTAATGTTTAAAAATAGTGTTCCTCGTTTTCAATTGTTTTTAAACAAAAACAAAAACAACAAGTTATATTAATCATATCAAAAACTTTTAATGCAACAAATGAAGAGCCGTATGTAAAAACGTTCACGAGGACTTCTAAAATGTACCGGAGTATGATGGTATTTTGATTCATGGAAAATTGACAACGGGATTACTTTACCATGGTGGTTAAAATTGCATACTATATCGGGAGAGAATAGTTAAAGGATACGAAAGAAAAAAAAACTATCATCGCATCGTTATTAGAACATGTCAATTCAAATCTAGATAAAGAAAAAAAATCACTTGCGATCTGATCGAGTTCGTCATATCCCGTGTTTATATGTTACATAGCTTTATGCCAATGCTGGTAGGTATTGACTGGGATGGCAAGTGTTTAGCCTTGTGAATCTCTAGATCTATGATTTCTTATCAGATTTGGTGACAACCCTTGAGAAAGATCATCTCGACTACAATCACAAAGGTATACAACCCACCTGCACATTCAGCGGTGATGACTACTGGTGTCTGATAAATTGGAAGCTGTATTATCCCTGATATAAACGAAAACATGAAGTGATATGGCCGATATTTTGTAACTGACATCTTTTCATTGGTGAAAACGTAGAAATCAAAGTCCTTGTGAGTAGGTGATGTGGTTCCGTATTTTCCATAGGTACGGCAGGATCCCATCATGGAAATGTTGACATACAACATTGCCGGGGAATTGTTAAAGAACCCGCCAGGAATGGCGGCCATGTACTGGGTACCGTTTGGAGTCATTTCTATCGCACTGTCATTACCAAGGATTTCAGATTGTACAGTGAACCCCATCAGAAAAGGCACGTCTTGGACCTCTTTTCCGTCATTATCAAAAGCAGAAGTTGTTATGACAGACCCACCAACATGATCAGAACGTTCGAAAGAGTTGAACGGGTTTTCTTTGTAAACTATCACCTGAAATACATAGACAATATGGTCAGTGTCTTAACTTATAAGCTTTATTTAGGCAACTAAGGGTTAAGGAATTAAATTCATGTATATCATGTATACTATTTATACACAACATTTATTAAAAACATACATAAAGATATCAAGCTGCAAGTAAGGCCGACTTTCAAACAATATTTTGACTCGGAAGTACGTTAGTCGGAAACAGCGTACATGCTAAAAACAGATGTTTTCCGTCAGAAAAAAATATGGTTCATGTATTCCGACAACACCTATGCTGGTTGCAAGATACAAACAAATATGTGGCAATCGAGTAATACTAATGACGGAACAATTATCTATATATAATTATGACCAGCTTACTTCAAACAAACTTTCTTGTTGCAATTATAACTAAGCGATCATGATCAAGTTAGGTCCTGACATGCAATGTGGGGACCTAGGGAAACCTACATGTACATATGTAATTTGAGACACACCCTTGTAGTACTTTCTAAGAAGTAGCGGTAACAGACTTCAACTAGGAAAATCAAGCCGGCTGTCTGTCGGCCATATGTTGACCGATGGGTCTCAAAATGCTTTATGCACAAGTGCAACCTAAGGGAACCTGCTTACAAAATTGGAGAAAGATCTCTTTCTGCGAAATAGCGGTAATAAACTTCAATTATCGAAATTTAAGATGACGACACTTGTTGTGAGATCAGTCATTGAATGCAATATGCACAATTAGGGCACTAAATCTACATATGGAACACAGATCCTTAAAATATGTTCAGAGAAATAGCGAAAATAATCTTAAATCATCAAAATCCAAGATGGCGTTCTTTCAGCGTTGACCGATCGGTTCCAAAATGCATTATGGACAAATTGAACCCAAGTGAAACCTGCCCTACCTATGATTTGAGACATATCCTTTCAAAACGTTCCGAGAAAGAGCGTCAACAAGAATTTTAATAGACGGAAGGATGGACGGAATAACGGACGGAACACAGACGAGGCGATTTGATGGTGGGCTGAAAGGATTAGTAGGATTAGCGTGGTACACAGACCGTTAAAATCCGCTTGTGATTGGCTTGATTCCGCTCCGGAAAGCACATGTGTTCTACTATTATCCAACCATATGATGTCGAGTATTCTCCTACAAGATCACACCATTCTCCGACAGAAGATATAGCCGATATCCCACCGTGTTCAAAGGTATGACGAAAGCTTTCTTGTCTCAGATACAACTTCGAATGCATTAGAAAGGAGTCCTGAAGTCCCAATAAATAGGACTAAAACCAAAAATAGACACTATATTGTTGTAGAAAGTGTTTTTTTTTAATATGGTAATATTATTATATTATATATTTGTTCACGCCAATCATCGTATGGATACAATCAGCAACATATTTGACGAATAGTTAAAGTTATATATAACACACATATAACTTTAAGGATTGACATATATAGTTATACAACAGACTAAGTAAAGCAGTGTTTACAAACAATGTTTTTCTATACAATCTACCCCTTTATCGAGACACGTATAACACAAATTAATTTTGATAATATAGATATCGCAATAGAAATTCAAAAAGCCTTAGGGAGCTATAACAATGCCAAAGTCAAAAGGGTTTATTAAAAAATGACAATATAATTTTATCCACAGTGTTGAATTTACCATTCTGTGCCCCATATTATTCAAGTTATCGAATGTTACCTCGACTACAACTGTTGGTATTACTTTTTTGAACAGTTTCTTTTATTTTTTACTCTCTAATCCTATGAGAGTAAACAAAAATCAAAGTGTACCGTAGATACATAGTGAAGCGATTTATGATTATTTTATTATAATATATTTATTAATTCATTTTTAAATCTGATATCTGAAGGGACAAATTTCAAAAAAAATTATCTCGCCGTGCATCTGCCAATTCGAGTTCGAGTTACAAAACGAATGTTTTATGTTAAGACATGATAATATAACATAAGCTTTATCACATAATCCACCTGATATTCAGTGATTTCGGCCGTGTAATATTTTTTCGTATATAACTAGTGTAATATGATCTGTAGCGATTTTCATTGGCTGGAAATTCATTGTGAATTCAGACAGAAAGAATAAAATGAAGGCAGAAAAATTGACGCAACGTCAGGATTATGAGAACGGCGGGACAAAATGGCAGCCTCTGCTGGATTTTTGGAATACATTTTTACGTGAAATTATTTGTTATGAAGGTATTTGTAGTTAGGTGATAAAAAGAATTTTAAATTTGTGTTCATTTCATTTTATGAAAGATCCTACATAAGTTTAAAATATTGATAATTAATCATATACATGATTTCTTTATGATCACTTTATGAAGATTCAATGATATTTATTTATTCAGAAATAACAAAAAACGAACGTGTAACTATGTCATATATCAGGGGAAAAGAAAGAAGTATCACAAAACAATGGACAGCAATTTTTGAAAGTAAAGGAAATATACAATTAATACGGGGGTTTCGAGATCCCAAAAGGACGTAGGTTAAGTACAATTTACCGTCGATTGGTCCCACCATTTGGTGATTATGACGTCATCATTTGACGCGAGTTTCGTGACGACATAATCACCGAAAGGTGGGACTAATCGATTGTAAATTGTACTTTACCCAAGTCGTTTTGGGATCTTGAAAACCTCGTATTGATACAAGTGCTGAGTAAATTCCTACTGCTCGGTGGTACCCGAAGACTCTCTATTCATTTTTTTATTTTCATTGATGTACTTTATTTTTCCAACCAATATTTTTTTTATTATTTATTTAAATATATATTCATATTTCTAAAAAGAAATACATATACCTTGACGGTCATAATAAACCAACCTTTTGTACAACTGACGAGGTATTAGAAGAATAGAGACAGGTATGTAACAAAGCTACGTAAAAAATGCTGTAATTTTTAATGTATGGATTTAACGTACTAGATTGTCAGTATTATCTCGACATCCTGGCACATCGGTTTCGAATCCATACAGTAAGTTTAAGATGCGGAGATAGGCTGAAAAAGAAATAAAACGCAACTTAAAGAAAACTATTTCGATGAAAATAAGACGCCGATTGATTGATTTTATTAGGTATAATACCATCATCAGAAACCACTGATAGATGAATACGACATGAACTTGATTAATTATAAAAAAATGTAGATTATAGGATAGCAGATGATATAAATTCATAACATTTTTTTAAGTAAAAGTACAATGTTTATGATGAAAATTAAGTGGACTTTTAACCCGGTTTTGATATTTTCACTTACTGTTGGCTAATCAGAATACAGCATTTACAGTGAAAATATCGATTTGGCGGAAAATCGTTTTTGTTTTTAAATATAATACCAAAATATATATTTATTTTACTTTCGCTAGATTATCTGTTAAATTTCATTAAAATTTGAACCTCATATGAGGAATTAAATTAGTAAGTTAGAAATAATTAAAAGGGGTAAACGTATATCGCAACATATGGAAATACACGAACTAGTATCAGTAGGAATACCCTAGAGTCTCTAGACCTAGGACCAACACGTGAAATTGTATTATATAGAATATCATTTGTTTCTTAGCACTCATAAAAAATATCAAAGTTTCGACCTCACTCGATGAAATATAACAGTTACTATTTTCCATTTCAAATATATCCTAGATATATTTAAATAAGTATTGATCTTAAAAGTGTAAAAAAATTAATTTCTACATCACTTACGGACAGACATTTGTTTGATTTGAAAAAAACTTAAAAGTATCCAGTAAGATCTTTTTTTAGTGTAAGTTAACAGGTATTACATGACATTTTCTTACATATAATAGTTGTGTTCGTATCGAGGTCATCTGTAGGTACAGTTTCCAATTTCTGTGTAATTTGATCTTCAATCTGTTTTATAATTACCTGTGATTATAGATATCAAAACATATACTAAATAACATAGACCAAAATCATTACCATGTTCCGAAAATACGAAATTTGAAAAATTATTTTTAAAACGGGATATTTACTAATAAAACAGTAAATATCCTCAGTTTTTAATAATTTTTCAAATCTCGTATTTTCTGGGGGGAAAATCACAAGACTGTTAGTTTTATTCATCAGTCCATCTACCAAATATAAAATACAAAAACAAGTATGAAAACACCCATTTTCATTAAATTGGCCCCCTGTAATTTCACTTTATTAAAATTAACTGACCCCCTATAAAGTGCTAGGGGGTCACCACGTGCGGCTCTCCGCCAATCATTTGGGGACATTTCTGACCGAAGACGATAATGCACATTTTCTCAATAGTATAGAGATTTTTGAAGTCATTTATTAAATGATTATCATAATATGCCAATTTAAAACATCCATTTACTAAAGTAAACAGCTGGACGACCTTATCTAAAACTACTCATGAACCTTAATTTTACCAGGTTTGAGCACATGGTGTCGGAGTTATCCGATAGGAGTTGATAGAGATCTTCGCTGAACACTGCCAGTTGACTCATCTTTGCTGCTCCCATCTTGTCAATTTTGTTTGATAGAGTGTGTAATTCAGCTTCTAAAACTAGATCATCCATTTTGATATGAGGATTTTATATATCTTAATTCGTTATCATTTCCTTTTTCGTTTCAAGCTGTCATACATCAATTATATCCTACACTCAGATATTTCAAGTGTTCCAAATAGTGTCATACATTTATATGGAAAAGACATTTGATAGGATAATTTGTGGTAGAAAACAACTACCATATAGCCGGTAATTATCGCGGGCCAATACCATATAGCCAGTTATTATTGCGGGCCAATACCATATAGCCGGTTATTATCGCGGTCCAATACCATGTAGCCGGTTATTATCGCGGGCTTATACCGCACAGCCGGTTATGATCGAGTATACCATATAGCCGGTTATTCTCGCGGGCCAATACCATATAGCCGGTTATAATCGCGGGCCAATACCATATAGCCGGTTATTATCGCGGGCCTATACCATATAGCCGGTTATTATCGCGGGCCAATACCATATAGCCGGTTATTATCGCGGGCCAATACCATATAGCCGGTTATTCTCGCGGGGCCAATACCATATAGCCATTTATTCTCGCGGGCCAATACCATATAGCCAGTTATTCTCGCGGGCCAATACCATATAGCCAGTTATTATTGCGGGCCAATACCATATAGCCGGTTATTATCGCGGTCCAATACCATGTAGCCGGTTATTATCGCGGGCTTATACCGCACAGCCGGTTATGATCGAAGGCCGATACCATATAGCCAGTTATTCTCGCGGGCCATTACCATATAGCCGGTTATAATCGCGGGCCTATACCATATAGCCGGTTATTATCGCGGGCCGATACCATATAGCCGGTTATTATCGCGGGCCTATACCATATAGCCGGTTATTCTCGCGGGCCAATACCATATAGCGGTTTTGATCGCGGGCCGATACCATATAGCCGGTTATTCTCGCGGGCCAATACCATATAGCCGGTTATTATCGCGGGCCAATACCATATAGCCGGTTATTATCGCGGGCCAATACCATATAGCCGGTTATTATCGCGGGCCAATACCATATAGCCGGTTATTATCGCGGGCCAATACCATATAGCCGGTTATTATCGCGGGCCAATACCATATAGCCGGTTATTATCGCGGGCCAATACCATATAACCGGTTATTATCGCGGGCAATACCATATAGCCGGTTATTATCGCGGGCCAATACCATATAGCCGGTTATTATCGCGGCCAATACCATATACCGGTTATTATCGCGGCAAATACCATATAGCCGTTATTATCGCGGGCCAACATATTATTCATATGGGGCCAATAAAAGCCGGTTATATTCGCCGGCAAATACCATATTAGCGGTTATTATCGCGGCAATACCATATAGCCGGTTATTATCGCGTGCCTATACCATATCGCGCGGCCATATACCATATAGCCGGTTTATATCGCGGGCCAATACCAATAGCGGTTATTATCGCGGGCCAATACCATATAGCCAGTTTATTATCGCGGACGATACCATATAGCCGGTTATATCGCGGGGTCAATACCATATAGCCGGTTATTATCGCGGGCCAATACCATATAGCGGTTATTATCGCGGGCCAACACCATATAGCCGGTTATTATCGCGGGCCAATACCATATAGCCGTTATTATCGCGGGCCAATACCATATACCGGTTATCATCGCGGGCCAATACCATATAGCCGGTTATTATCGCGGGCCAATACCATATAGCCGGTTATTATCGCGGGCCAATACCATATAGCCGGTTATTATCGCGGGCCAACACCATATAGCCGGTTATTATCGCGGGCCAATACCATATAGCGGTTATTATCGCGGGCCAATACCATATAGCAGGTTATTATCGCGGGCCAATACCATATAGCCGGTTATGATCGCGGGTCAATACCATAAAGCTGGTTATCATCGCGGGCCAATACCATATAGCCGGTTATTATCGCGGGCCAATACCATATAGCCGGTTATTATCGCGGGCCAATACCATATAGCCGGTTATTATCGCGGGCCAATACCATATAGCCGGTTATCATCGCGGGCCAATACCATATAGCCGGTTATTATCGCGGGCCAATACCATATAGCCGGTTATTATCGCGGGCCAATACCATATAGCCGGTTATTATCGCGGGCCAATACCATATAGCCGGTTATTATCGCGGGCCAATACCATATAGCCGGTTATCATCGCGGGCCAATACCATATAGCCGGTTATTATCACGGGCCAATACCATATAGCCGGTATTATAGGCCATAATAGCCGGTTATTATCGCGGGCCAATACCATATAGCCGGTTATTATCGCGGGCCAATACCATATAGCCGGTTATCATCGCGGGCCAATACCATATAGCCGGTTATTATCGCGGGCCAACACCATATAGCCGGTTATTATCGCGGGCACCTATAGGCCATATAGCCGGTTATTATTGCGGGCCAATACCATATAGCCGGTTATTATCGCGGGACAATACCATATATAGCCGGTTATTATCGCCGGCCAATACCATATAGCCGGTTATTTGTGCAGGCCAATACCATATAGCCGGTTATTATCGCGGGCCAATACCATATAGCCGGTTATTATCACGGGCCAATACCATATAGCCGGTTATTATCACGGGCCAATACCATATAGCGGTTATTATCGCGGGCCAATACCATATAGCCGGTTATTATCGCGGGCCAATACCATATAGCCGGTTATTACCGCGGCCAATACCAATATGCCGGTTATTATTGTGGGCCAATACCATATAGCCGGTTATTATCACGGGCCAATACCATATAGCCGGTTATCATTGAAGGCCAATACCATATAGCCGGTTATGATCGCTGGCCAATACCATAATGCCGGTTATTATCGCTGGCCAATACCATATAGCCGGTTATTATTGAAGGCCAATACGATAAAGCCTGTTATTGTTGCGGGTCAATACCATATAGCCGGTAATTATCGCCGGCCAATACCATATATCCAGTTATTATTGCGGGCCAATACCATATAGCCGATTGTTATTGAAGGCCAATACGATATATAGCCGGTTATTATCGCGGCCAATACCATATAGCGGTTATACCGCACACAATATAGCCGGTATTATGATCGAAGGCCGATATCATAAAGCCGTTTATTACCGCTTGTCAATACCATATAACCGGTTATTTTTCGCGGGCCAATACCATATCGCCTGTTATCGCGGGCTTATACCGCACAACCGGTTATGATCGGGGCCGATTCCATATAGCCGGTTATTCTCGACGGCCAATACCATATAGCCGGTTATAATCGCGGGCCTATACCATATAGCCGGTAATGATCGCGGGCCAATACCATATAGCCGGTTATTATGACGGACGATACCGTATAGCCGGTTAATATCGCGAGCCTATACCATATAGCCGGTAATTATCACGGACGATACCATATAGCTGGTTAATATCGCGTGCCTATACCATATAGCCGGTTTTGATCGCGGACGATACCATATAGCTGGGTTATAATCGCGGCCAATACCATATAGCCGAATATTATCGAGGGCAAATACCATATATTATTGCGGGCCAATATCATATAGCCGGTTAATATCGCGGGGCAATACCATATAGCCGGTTATTATCGAGGGCCAAATACCATATAGCCGGTTATTATCGAGAGCCAATACCAAAATGCCGGTTATTATTCGCGGGCCAATACCATATAGCCTGTTATTATATACCGCAGGTTAATGTTGCGGGCCAATACCATATAACCGGTTATCGCGGGCCAACAGCATATAGCCGGTTTTATATCGCGGGCAATACCATATAGCTGGTTATTTTTGCGGTCCAGTACCATATAGCGGGTTATTTCGCGGGACAATATCATATAGCCGGTTATTTTTGCGAGACAATAACATATAGCCGGTATTTTTTCGGGCTAATACCATATAGCCGGTTATTATCGCGGACCAATTACCATATAGCCGGTTTTTAACGCGGTGGTTATACCACAAGCTGTTATTATTGAAGGCCAATACCATATAGCCGGTTATTTTCGCGGGCCAATACCATATAGCCAGTTATTATTGCGGGCAAATACCATATAGCCAGTTTTATTATCGCGGCTTAAACCGCACAGCCGGTTATGATCGATAGGCCGATACCATATAGCCGTTATTTTCGCAGGTCAATACGATATAGCCGGTTTTAATCGCGGGCCCTATATCATATAGCCGGTTATGATCGCGGACAATACCATATAGCCGGTTATTTTATAGTCAGTTTACCGTATAGCCGGTTATTTTATAGCCAGTTTACCGTATAGCCGGTTATTTTATAGCGGGCCAATACCATATAGCCTGGTAATTATCACGGACGATACCATATAGCCGGTTCATATCGCGTGCCCTATACCATATAGCCGGTTATGATCGCGCGGGCCAATACAATATAGCCGGTTATAATCGCGGCCTATACCATATAGCCGGTTATGATCGCGGCCAATAACATATAGCCGGTTATTATCGCGGGCCAATACCATATAGCCGGTTATTATCGCGGGCCTATACCATATAGCCGGTTATGATCGCGGGTCGATACCATATAGCCGGTTATTATCGCGGGCCAATTACCATATCGCCGGTTATTAAATGCGGGTCAATTCCATATAGCCTATATTTGCCGGTTATTATCACGGCCAATACTATATTGCCGGTTATTTATCGCGGGGCCTATTACCATATAGCCGGTTATTATCACGGACATTACCATATAGCCGGTTTAATATCGCGGGCCTATACTATATAGCAGTTTGTTTATCGCGGACGATTTTCCATAATAACCGGTTATTATCGGCGGCCAATACCATATAGCCGGTAATTATGCGGGCCTATACCATATAGCCGGTTGTTATTGCGGGCCAATACCATATAGCCGGTAATTATCGCGGACAATACCATATACCGGTTATTTTTTTTGCGAGGCAATTACCATATAGCCGGTTATTTTTCGGGCTAATACCATATAGCCGGTTAATATCGCGGGCAAACAACATAATATTTCCAGTTTATATCGCGGGGAAATACCATTGGGGATAGCTGGTTATAATTGCGGTCCAATACCATATAGCCGGTTTTTAACGCGTGGTAATACCACAAGCCTGTTATTATTGCGGGCCAATACCTTATAGCCGGTATATTATTGCGGGCCAATACCATATATAACCGGTTATTCTCGCGGGTCAATACCATATAGCCGGTTTTTAACGCGTGGTAATACCACAAGCCTGTTATTATTGCGGCCAATACCTTATAGCCGGTTATTATTGCGGGCCAATACCATATAACCGGTTATTCTCGCGGGACAATACCATATAGCCGGTTATAATCGCGGGCCTATACCATATAGCCGGTTATGATCGCGGGCCAATAACATATAGCCGTTAAATCGCGGGCCAATAACCATATAGCCGTTATTATCGCTGGTCAATTCCATATAGCCGGCTATTATCGGGACGATACATATAGCCGGTTAATATCGCGTGGCCTATACCATATAAGCCGGACATGATTTACGCGGCCCATTTATCATACCAGACCGATAGCCGTTTATGATCGCAGGCCAATACCATTTAGCGTTGTTATGATCGCGGGCCAATACCAAATAGCCAGTAATATCGCGGGACGATACCATAGTAGCCGGTTAATATCGCGGAGGCAATACCATATATCCGGTTATTATCGAGGGCCAATACCATATAGCCGGTTATTATCGTAGGGACAAACACCATATAATGCCGGTTGATTTTCGCGGGCCAATACCATATAGCCTGTTATTATCGCGGGCCAATACCATATAACCGGTAATTGTAGCGGACAATACCATATATAGCCGGTTATTTTTGCGAGGCAATACCTTATAGCCGGTTATTTTTCGGGCTAATAACCATATAGCCGTTAATACCGCGGGCCAACACCATACATCCGGTTTATATCGCGGGAAATACCATATAGCTGGTTATTATTGCGGTCAATACCATATATAGCCGGTTATTATCGCGGGACAATACCATATAGCCGGTTTTTTAACAAGTGGTAATACCACAAGCCTGTTATTATTGCGGGCCAATACCTTATAGCCGGTTATTAATGCGGGCCATTACCATGTAGCCGGTTATTATGGCGTGACAATACCATATAGTCCGTTATTACCGCGGGTAAATACCAAATATTCGGTTATTTTGGTGGTCCGATACCATATTGACGGTTGTTATCGCGGGTCAATACGATATAGCCGGTTATTGTTGCGCGTCAATACCATATAGCCAGTAATTATCGACGGCCAATACCATATATCCAGTATTATATAGCGGGCCAATACCATATAGCCAGTTATTACTGAAGGCCAATACCATATAGCCGGTTATTATTGCCTGCTTATACTGCACAGGCCGGTTATGATCGAAGGCCGATAGCATATAGCCGGTTATTACCCGCGGGTCAATACCATATAACCGGTGATTTTCGCGGGCCAATACCATTATAGCCTGTTATTATTGCGGGCCAATACGATATAGCCAGTTATTATTGCGGGCTTATACCATATAGCCAGTTATTATTGCGGGCCAATACCACATAGCCGGTTATTATCGCGGGACAATACCATACAGCCGGTTATTTTTGCGAGGCAATACCATATAGCTGGTTATTTTTCAGGCTAATACCATATAGCCGGTTATTATCGCGGACCAATTACCATATAGCCTTTTTAACGCGTGGTAATACCACAAGCCTGTTATTATTGCGGGCCTATACCTTATAGCCGGTTATTATTGCGGGCCAATACCATATAGTCGGTTTTTACCGCGGGTTTAATACCAAATATCCGGTTATTTTTGTGGTCCGATACCATATAGACGGTTGTTATCACGGGTCAATACAATATAGCCGGTCATCATTGAAGGCCAATACCATATAGCCGGTTATGATCGCTGGCCAATACCATAATGCCGGTTATTATCGCTGGCCAATACCATATAGCCGGTTATTATTGAAGGCCAATACGATAAAGCCTGTTATTGTTGCGCGTCAATACCATATAGCCGGTAATTTTCGCCGGCCAATACCATATATCCAGTTATTATTGCGGGCCAATACCATATAGCCGATTATTATTGAAGGCCAATACGATATAGCCGGTTATTATCGCGGGCTTATACCGCTCAGCCGGTTATGATCGAAGGCCGATATCATAAAGCCGTTTATTACCTGCTTGTCAATACCATATAACCGGTTATTTTTCGCGGGCCAATACCATATCGCCTGTTATCGCGGGCTTATACCGCACAGCCGGTTATGATCGAAGGCCGATTCCATATAGCCGGTTATTCTCGACGGCCAATACCATATAGCCGGTTATAATCGCGGGCCTATACCATATAGCCGGTAATGATCGCGGGCCAATACCATATAGCCGGTTATTATCACGGACGATACCGTATAGCCGGTTAATATCGCGAGCCTATACCATATAGCCGGTAATTATCACGGACGATACCATATAGCTGGTTAATATCGCGTGCCTATACCATATAGCCGGTTTTGATCGCGGACGATACCATATAGCTGGTTATAATCGCGGGCCAATACCATATAGCCGAATATTATCGAGGGCAAATACCATATAGCAAATTATTATTGCGGGCCAATATCATATAGCCGGTTAATATCGCGGGGCAATACCATATAGCCGGTTATTATCGAGGGCCAATACCATATAGCCGGTTATTATCGAGAGCCAATACCAAAATGCCGGTTATTTTCGCGGGCCAATACCATATAGCCTGTTATTATCGCGGGCCAATACCAATGGCAGGTTAATGTTGCGGGCCAATACCATATAACCGGTTAATATCGCGGGCCAACAGCATATAGCCGGTTTATATCGCGGGGCAATACCATATAGCTGGTTATTTTTGCGGTCCAATACCATATAGCGGGTTATTATCGCGGGACAATATCATATAGCCGGTTATTTTTGCGAGACAATAACATATAGCCGGTATTTTTTCGGGCTAATACCATATAGTCGGTTATTATCGCGGACCAATTACCATATAGCCGGTTATTAACGCGTGGTTATACCACAAGCCTGTTATTATTGAAGGCCAATACCATATAGCCGGTTATTTTCGCGGGCCAATACCATATAGCCAGTTATTATTGCGGGCAAATACCATATAGCCAGTTATTATCGCGGGCTTAAACCGCACAGCCGGTTATGATCGAAGGCCGATACCATATAGCCGGTTATTTTCGCAGGTCAATACGATATAGCCGGTTTTAATCGCGGGCCTATATCATATAGCCGGTTATGATCGCGGACCAATACCATATAGCCGGTAATTATCACGGACGATACCGTATAGCCGGTTAATATCACGGACGATACCATATAGCCGGTTATGATCGCGGGCCAATACCATATAGCCGGTAATTATCACGGACGATACCATATAGCCGGTTAATATCGCGTGCCTATACCATATAGCCGGTTATGATCGCGGACGATATCATAAAGCCGGTTACTATGGCGGTCCAATACCATATAGCCGGTTATTATCGAGGGCAAATACCATATAGCAGGTTATTATTGCGGGCCAATATCATATAGCCGGTTAAATCGCGGGGCAATACCATATAGCCGGTTATTATCGAGGGCCAATACCATATAGCAGGTTATTATTGCGGGCCAATATCATATAGCCTGTTATTATCGCGGGCCAATACCAATAGCAGGTTATTATTGCGGGCCAATATCATATAGCCGGTTAATATCGCGGGGCAATACCATATAGCCGGTTATTATCGAGGGCCAATACCATATAGCAGGTTATTATTGCGGGCCAATATCATATAGCCGGTTATTATCGCGGGGCCAATACCATATAGCCGGTTATTATCGAGGGCAAATACCATATAGCAGGTTATTATTGCGGGCCAATATCATATAGCCGGTTATTATCGAGGGCCAATACCATATAGCCGGTTATTATCGAGGGCCAATACCATAATGCCGGTTATTTTCGCGGGCCAATATCATATAGCCTGTTATTATCGCGGGCCAATACCAATAGCAGGTTATTATTGCGGGCCAATACCATATAGCCGGTTAATATCGCGGGCCAACACAGTATTGCCGGTTATTATCGCGGGACAATACCATATAGCTGGTTATTTTTGCGGTCCAATACCATATAGCCGGTTATTATCGCGGGACAATACCATATAGCCGGTTATTTTTGCGAGGCAATAACATATAGCCGGTATTTTTTCGGGCTAATACCATATAACTGATTATTATCGCGGACCAATTACCATATAGCCGGTTTTTAACGCGTGGTAATACCACAAGCCTGTTATTATTGAAGGCCTATACCATATAGCCGGTTATTATTGTGGTCCAATACCAAATAGCCGGTTATTATCGTTGGTCAATACCATATAGTTGGTTCTTATCGCCGGCCAGTTGCCATAGAGCCGGTTATTATTGTGTTCCAATACCATATAGCCGGTTATTATCGCTGGCCAATTCCATATAGACGGTAATTATCACGGGCCGATACCATAAAGCCGGTTATTATTGAAGGCCAAAACCATATAACCGGTAATTTATCGCGGGCCAATACCAAATATCCGGTTATTTTTGTGGTCCGATACCATATAGACGGTTGTTATCGCGGGTCAATACCATATAGCCGGTTATTATTGAAGGCCAATACCATATAGCCGGTTATGATCGCTGGCCAATACCATAATGCCGGTTATCATTGAAGGCCAATACCATATAGCCGGTTATGATCGCGGGCCAATACCATAAAGCCGGTTATTATCGCGGGCCAATGCCATATAGTTGGTTATTATCGCGGGCCAATGTTTCGGGATTCGGAACCAAACAAGTGTATTGAAATTTAAGCGAATCCAAATTTGGTGGCTAAGCTTAAAGCTGTTCTTGATATTATACATGCCGAAACTTCGCGGATAGGGTGATAACACGAGAAACCACAATATACAGTTGTTTGCTATAATTTGTTTCTTAAAAATAAAAAAAAAATAAAACAAAATGAGAAATTCACCAAACCAAAATATTAGCAACACAATTTTGACTACATTTATTGTTTGACGTACTTATCTTTATTCTGTTACCTTTTGCGAGTCTTTAAAAGCCATACCTGTCTCGGTATTATGGGGTGGAGATTCCACCACGACTGTACTTAAGACTGCCACGGGTGTGGACGGCATCAGCCAGGATGTTGAGGTTTGAGCATCAATGGAATCCGGTGACGAAGCTATAACTGTCGATGGTAAAGGTCGACTTGAACTTACTAGATCTGTGGGAGGCTTTGACATCGTCTGAATAGAAGCTTTAAAAAAGATAATGAAATGTCGGTAGAACATTCACGGGTACATATGTTTAAAGCAAATATAAAGACTAATAATAGGGGTTTCAACCGACAGTGATGAATATGAAAATGCATTAAGTTCGAGATTCAATGCAGAAATTAAATTACACTTTCCTCATCATTGTAGCTTATAAGGCTATATCGAATACAAGATGGGTGGTCAATATTATACAAAATCACAATGAACGTAATTATACGAGGTGAAACCCAAAAGTGAAGCAAGTGGACATTCTCAATGTGTCACTGACTTGTCCAATATAAAATGTTTGTGGGGAAGGATGTGTATAAAGTGAGATTATTTCTCACATCAACTTGAAAAACATATTATAAACAAAGTAAACTATGAAGTGCACTGTATATAGAAAAAAGAATGTATTAGAATAAACTGTATTATGGTTAGGTTAGATACTTTTAGTAGAAAGACAAAACTGTTTTCAAAACAAGTAGGAGAAAAAAAAGAGATTTAAGCCATTTATTATAGATATATTTTCCGGGTGCGTCCTTCTTCTTTTATATTTGCATAAAGAAAACTATCTTTAAAAAGAACTTTTCTTTGCCTTGGAAATCAAACGTTACACCTCAGAATAATATAAACCAGTTTGTCACATAACTGGCCTATTTTACGTGCGTATTGACAACATTGGCACATTACAGGTAGTTATGACCTCATATTGAAAATGTGACGTCAAAAGCTTATAGCTGATAGATGGAAACGTAACATCACATAAATTTTATATTTTGATTTGCACAATAATAGTTATTTCATTATTATTAACTTTTGTTAATTTTGTTTAAAGTTGGACAACCTCTCATACCTGTTTGAGTATGGGTCGACGAATTAACTGACAAAGTTGTTGCTGTCATTGGTAAAGTTTGACTTGGACTTACTAGATCTGTGGTTGGCTTTCGCAGCGTCTGTCCAGAAACTTAAAAAAAATGAAATTCACCGGTACATGATTCAAGACGGAAAATAAAAATAATCGACTTAAATGGGTTTTTTAGAAAGTTGTAGGGATAATGGAGAAATATATCTACTATAAAATACATACAATGTATGAAGACATAAAGAATATTTTCTTTAAAAAGTACACTTTTATGCCTAAGAAATTAAACTTCACAATCTACAAATCATATAAACCTATTTGTTATATAACTGGTCCGTTCAGTTATGTTTTACGGCCATATCAAACATATCATAAGACACATGCGTATTGACACCATTGGGAAATCGTAATCTAACTGTGACGTCGAAAGATTATCCGGGTAGATGGAAACATCACCTCCGAGATATTGTAACTCTTTGTCGATTTTACCTGTCGTAGCTGTTTGGGTATTGGTCGATGTAGACTCTACTGAGGAAGACCTAGACAGTGCCACAGTTGTGGACGTCATTAGCCATGGTGTAGGGGTTGGAGAGTTAACAGGGTCTGGCGCCGAAGTTGTTACAATAGTAGGACGATTTTGTCTACAGTGTGTAATTGTACTCATTGGTTGTGATAAATGCATGACCGCTGTTCGTATCAAATCTTCAATGGAAAACAAAATATGTGTGTTGCGTTTCAACACCGATTAAAACGAAATAGGAAATAAATTTAAAAAAAAACCACGAAAACAATGAGGGATATATACATGGTATTTTAAAACAGAAGGCAAATAAATGAATAATAGTATGTTATAAACCTTAGAGAATGGTGTAAGAATACTACTTTCTATACTATAGACAGATCACAACCCGTCGTAATCGCATGAACGTTTTAATTACAAAAACAAATAGACAGTATCTTTTATCCTCGTCAATCTAGTGTACCTACGAAATATCCAGTATCGTTTATCCTCGTCAATCTATTATACCTAAGAGATTGCCTTATCGTTTATCATCGTCAATCTAGTGTACCTACGAGACAGACTTATCGTTTATCATCGTCAATCTAATGTACCTACGAGACAGACTTATCGTTTATCATCGTCAATCTAATGTACCTACGAGACAGACTTATCGTTTATCATCGTCAATCTAGTGTACCTACGAGATAGCCTTATCGTTTATCATCGTCAATCTAATGTACCTACGAGATAGACTTATCGTTTATCATCGTCAATCTAGTGTACCTACGAGACAGACTTATCGTTTATCATCGTCAATCTAATGTACCTACGAGACAGACTTATCGTTTATCATCGTCAATCTAGTGTACCTACGAGATAGCCTTATCGTTTATCATCGTCAATCTAATGTACCTACGAGACAGACTTATCGTTTATCATCGTCAATCTAGTGTACCTACGAGATAGCCTTATCGTTTATCATCGTCAATCTAGTGTACCTACGAAGAGATATCCAGTATCGTTTATCCTCGTCAATCTATTATACCTAAGAGATAGCTTTATCGTTTATCCTCGTCAATCTAGTGTACCTACGAGATAGCCTTATCGTTTATCCTCGTCAATCTAGTGTACCTAAGAGATAGCTTTATCGTTTATCCTCGTCAATCTAGTGTACCTGCGAGACAGACTTATCGTTTATCATTGTCAATCTAGTGTACCTACGAGACAGACTTATCGTTTATCATCGTCAATCTAGTGTACCTACGAGATAGCTTTATCGTTTATCCTCGTCAATCTAGTGTACCTACGAGACAGACTTATCGTTTATCATCGTCAATCTAGTGTACCTGCGCGACAGACTTATCGTTTATCATCGTCAATCTAATGTACCTACGAGACAGCCTTATCGTTTATCATCGTCAATCTAATGTACCTACGAGACAGCCTTATCGTTTATCCTCGTCAATCTAGTGTACCTAC